>NC_140008.1:31828198-32098198 GCF_964263955.1 Coregonus lavaretus | reverse complement strand
AAGTTTTAGAACACCTACTCATTCAAGGGTTTATCTTTATTTTTAATATGTTCTACATTGTAGAATAAAAGTGAAGAGATCAAAACTATGAAATAACACATATGGAATCATGTAGTAACCAAAAAAGTGTTAAACAAATCAAGAAATATTTTATATTTGAGATTCTTCAAATAGCCACCCTTTGCCTTGATGACATTATTGCACACGCTTGTCCGTAGAGCTCCGAGACAGGATTGTGTCGAGGCACAGATCTTGGGAAGGGTGCCAAAAAATGTATTGAAGGTCCCCAAGAACACAGTGGCCTCCATTATTCTTAAATGGAAGAAGTTTGGAACCACCAAGACTCTTCCTAGAGCTGGCCGCCAGGGAGGTGACCAAGAAACCGATGGTCACTCTGACAGAGCTCCAGAGTTCCCCTGTGGAGATTGGAGAACCTTCCAGAAGGACAACCATCTCTGCAGCACTCCACCAATCAAGCTTTTAAGGTAGAGTGGCCAGACAGAAGCAACTCCTCAGTAAAAGGCACATGACAGCCCGCTTGGAGTTTGCCAAACGTCACCTAAAGGACTCTCAGACCATGAGAAACAAGATTCTCTGGTCTGATGAAACCAAGAATGGACTCTTTGGCCTGAATGCCAAGCGTCACATCTGGAGGAAACCTGGCACCATCCCTACGGTGAAGCATGGTGGTGGCAGCATCATGCTGTGAGGATGTTTTTCAGTGGCATGGACTGGGAGACTAGTCAGGATCGATATAAAGATGAACAGAGCAAAGTACAGAGAGAGATCCTTGATGAAAACCTGCTCCAGAGCGCTCAGGACCTCAGACTGGAGCAAAGGTTCACCTTCTAACAGGACATCAATCCTAAGCACACAGCCAAGACAACGCAGGAGTGGCTTCGGTACAAGTCTCTGAATGTCCTTGAGTGGCCCAGCAAGAGCCAGGACTTGAACCCGATCGAACATCTCTGAAGAGACCTAAAAATAGCTGTGTGGCGACACTCCCCATCCAACCTGACAGAGCTTGAGAGGATCTGCAGAGAAGAATGGGAGAAACTCACCAAATACAGGTGTGCCAAGCTTGTAGAGTCATACCCAAGAAGACTTGAGGCTCTAATCGCTGCCAAAGGTGCTTCAACAAAGTACGGAGTAAAGAGTCTGAATACTTATGTAAATGTGATATTTCAGTTTTATGTATTTTTTTAATTTGCAAAAATGTCTAAAAAGCTGTTTTTGCTTTGTCATTATGGGATACTGTGATGAGGAAAAAACAAAATTAAATCAATTTTAGAATAAGGCTGTAACGTAACAAAGTGTGGAAAAAGTCAAGGGGTCTAAATACTTTCCGAATGCACATATACAGTACCAGTCAAAAGTTTGGACACACCTACTCATTCAAGGGTTTTTCTTTATTTTTACTATTTTCTACATTGTAGAGTAATAGTAAAGACATCAAAAGTATGAAATAACACTTATGGAGTCATGTAGTAACCAAAAAAGTGTTATATTTGAGAATCTTCAAAGTAGCCAACCTTTTCATGACTGACAGCTTTGCACACTCTTGCCATTCTCTCAACCAGCTTCATGAGGAATGCTTTTCCAACAATCTTGAAGGAAGTGCTGAGCACTGGTTGGCTGCTTTTCCTTCATTCTGCGGTCCAACTCATCCCAAACCATCTCAATTGAGTTGAGGTCAGGTGATTGTGGAGGCCAGGTCATCTCATGCGGCACTCCATCACTCTCCTTCTTGGTCAAATAGCCCTTACACAGCCTGGAGGTGTGTTGGGTAATTGTCCTGTTGAAAAACAAATGATAGTTCCACTAAGCGCAAACCAGAGGGTTGGCGTATCGCTGCAGAATGCTGTGGTAGCCATGCTGGTTAAGTGTGCCTTGAATTCTAAATAAATCACTGACAGTGTCACCAGCAAAGCACCCCCACAACATCATACCTCCTCCTTCATGCTTCACGGTGGGAACTACATATGCAGAGATTATCTGTTCACCTACTCTGCGTCTCACAAAGACACGGTAGTTGGAACCAACAATCTCAAATTTGGGCTCATCAGACTAAAGGACAGATTTCCACCGCTCTAATGTCCATTGCTTGTGTTTCTTGGCCCAAGCAAGTCTCTTATTCTTATTGGTGTCCTTTAGTAGTGGTTTCTTTGCCTGATTCACGCAGTCTCCTCTGAACAGTTGATGTTGAGATGTGTCTGTTACTTGAACTCTGTGAAGTATTTATTTGGGTTGCAATTTCTGAGGCTGGTAACTCTAATGAACGTATCCTCTGCAGCAGAGGTATTTCTGGGTCTTCCTTTCCTGTGGCAGTCCTCATGAGAGCCAGTTTCATCATAGCGCTTGATGGTTTTTGCGACTGCACTACAAGAAACTTTCAAAGTTCTTGACATTTTCCGTACTGACCAACATTCATGTCTTAAAGTAATGATGGACTGTCGTTTCTCTTTTCTTATTTGAGCTGTTCTTGCCATAATATGGACTTGGTCTTTTACCAAATAGGGCTATCTTCTGTATACCACCCCTACCTTGTCACAACACAACTGATTGGCTCAAACGCATTAAGAATGAAAGAAATTCCACAAATTAACTTTTAACAAGGCACACCTGTTAATTGAAATGTATTCCATGTGACTACCTCATGAAGCTGGTTGAGAGAGTGCCAAGAGTGTGCAAATCTGTCATCAAGGCAAAGGGTGGATATTTGAAGAATATCAAATATCAAATGTATTTTTATTTGTTTAACACTTTTTTGGTTACTACATGATTCCATATGTGTTATTTCATAGTTTTGATGTCTTCACTATCATTCTACAATGTAGAAAATAGTAAAAATAAAGAAAAACCCTGGAATGAGTAGGTGTGTCCAAACCTTTGACTGGTACTATATATATATATATATATATATATATATATACTACCGTTCAAAAGTTTGGGGTCACTTAGAAATGTCCTTGTTTTCCATGAAAACATACATGAAATGAGTTTGAATAGGAAATATAGCAAAATGCATAGGAAATGTAGTCATTGTCAAGGTTAGAAATAATGATTTTTAATAGAAATGATAATTGTGTCCTTCAAACTTTACTTTCGTCAAATAATCCTCCATTTGCAGCAATTGCAGCCTTGCAGACCTTTGGCATTCTTGTTGTCAATTTGTTGAGGTAATCTGCAGAGATTTCACCCCATGCTTCCTGAAGCACCTCCCACAAGTTGGATTGGCTTGATGGGCACTTCTTACATACCATACGGTCAAGCTGCTCCCACAACAGCTCAATAGGGTTGAGATCCGGTGACTGTGCTGGCCACTCCATTATAGACAGAATTCCAGCTGAGTGCTTCTTCTTGGCTCCAATCAAGCGCCGTCCACAGGGTATGGCATGGTGTTGCAAAATGGAGTGATAGCAATCCTTCTTCAAGATCCCTTTTACCCTGTACAAATCTTCCACTTTACCACCACCAAAGCACCCCCAGACCATCACATTGCCTCCACCATGCTTGACAGATGGCATCAAGCACTCCTCCAGCATCTTTTCATTTGGTCTGTGTCTCACAAATGTTCTGCTTTGTGATCCGAACCCCTCAAACTTCGATTTGTCTGTCCATAACACTTTTTTTCCAATCTTCCTCTGTCCAGTGTCTGTGTTCTTTTACCCATCTTAATCTTTTCTTTTTATTGCCAGTCTGAGATATGGCTCTTTCTTTGCAACTCTGCCTAGAAGGTCAGCATCCCGGAGTCGCCTCTTCACTGTTGACGTTGAGACTGTTGTTTTGCGGGTACTATTTAATGAAGCTGCCAGTTGAGGACCTGTGAGGCGTCTGTTTCTCAAACTAGACACTCTAATGTATTTGTCCTCTTGCTCAGTTGTGCACCAGGACCTCTCACTCCTCTTTCTATTCTGGTTAGAGACAGTTTGCGCTGTTCTGTGAGGGGAGTAGTACACAGCGTTGTACGAGATCTTCAGTTTATTGGCAATTTCTCGCATGGAATAGCCTTCATTTCTCAGAACAAAAATAGTTTCAGAAGAAAGTTCTTTATTTCTGGCCATTTTGAGCATGTAATCGAACCCACAATTGCTGATGCTCCAGATACTCAACTAGTCTCAAGAAGGCCAGTTTTATTGCTTCTTTAATCAGCACAACAGTTTTCAGCTGTGCTAACATAATTGCAAAAGGGTTTTCTAATGATCAATTAGCCTTTTAAAATGATAAACTTGGATTAGCAAACACAACGTGCCATTGGAACACAGGACTGATGGTTGCTAATATTGGGCCTCTGTACGCCTATGTATTTTTTCCGTAAAAAATCAGTTTCCAGCTACAATAGCCATTTACAACATTAACAATGTCTACACTGTATTTCTGATCAAGTTGATGTTATTTTAATGGACAAAATATTTGCTTTTCTTTCGAAAACAAGGACATTTCTAAGTGACCCCAAACTTTTGAACGGTAGTGTATGTGTGTGAGGATGTATAGACAATATGGACAGTATATGGATAGAATATATAGTATATCTGAAGAATAGTATATGTACAGCAATAGTTAAATAGGATAGGCCTTGACTAGAATAGAGTATATACAGATACACATGAAGTGGGTAAAACAGTATGTACAAATTATTAAAGTGACCAGTGTTCCATGACTATGTAAACAGGGCAGTACCCTCTAAGGTGCATGGTAGAGTAACCAAGTAGCAGCCGACTAGTGACAGTGACTAAATTTCAAGGCAGGGTACTGGGCGGAGGCCGGCTAGTGGTGACTATTTAACAGTCTGATGGCCTTGAGATAGAAGCTGTTTTTCAGTCTCTCGGTCCCAGCTTGATGCACCTTTACTGACCTCGCCTTCTGGATGGAAGCGGGGTGAATAGGCTGTGGCTCGGGTGGCTGAGGTCCTTGACGACATTCTTGGCCTTCCTGTGACACCGGGCGCTGTAAATTTCCTGGAGGGCAGGCAGATGCACCTCTGAATGGTGCATCTGTAAAAGTTAGTGAGGGTCTTAGGGGCCAAGCCAAATTTCTTCGCCCTCCTGTGGTTGAAGAGGCGCTGTTGTGCCATCTTCACCACACTATCTGTATGGGTGGACCATTTCAGATTGTCAGGGATGTGTACGCCAAGGAACTTGAAGCTATTCACCTTCTCCTCTGCGACCCCGTCGATGTGGATGGGGGCGTGCTCCCTCTGCTGTCTCCTGAAGTCCACGATCAGCTCCTTTGTTTTGTTGAAGTTGAGGGAGAGGTTACTTTCATGTCCTCCCTAGTCCTCTATTGTAGCTAACGTGATGAGGTCATCAGAGACATAGCATGTCATGATTAGCAGGTCATCAAAGCGTGACTGTAAGGATCATAATTAACAGGATTATTAACAGGCCATTAAGGCTGGAAGGTCAGTGCAATTCCAGATAAAAGAAACAGTGAGGGTGAAACTGTAGTGAGGTTAGTAGCTTGTCTAATCATAGACAAGCTACTAACCTGATTGTTTTTTCCATACTGCAGTTATTCACATATTGGTCTGATATGGAGGAGGTGCATTGCATGAGACATTACAGTAATTCATACAGTGTTTAATTTACCAACTGTGATGCCTGGTTTGCATTGTCATTGGAGAGAAAGTTTGGTAGCTAGGGGAGGATGGGGGTTGTGTGTGTGTGTATATGTGCTTAGAACAATTATGTTGCAGTAAATATATTCAAATTGAAGTCTGCTCCAGTTTTACTCAGACAAACTGAGATTTGATTTCCAAAATTCGTTCTTCACAAAGAAGCCAGCGGGGGGGAGAGAGAGAGAGAGAGAGAGAGAGAGAGAGAGAGAGAGAGAGAGAGAGAGAGAGAGAGAGAGAGAGAGAGAGAGAGAGAGAGAGAGAGAGAGAGAGAGAGAGAGAGAGAGAGAGAGAGAGAGAGAGAGAGAGAGAGAGAGGTGAAGAGAGCTGGAAGGCAAATCTAGGTGATGTGTATGTTCTCTGAGCGCCCCTGGGTCTATCCTGGGTAGGTAGGATCTGACAAAGAGATCTGTATGGGGGGAGAAATCCTCCACTCTGCTAAAGCATGGGAAATTAAGCTCAGATAAAGATTCACTCTTAAACATATTCCCTTCTCTCTTTCTTTTTTCTTCCCATTCTTTTTTCTCTCCTCCGCAGTAGCAGGAGAAATTACTAATTGTAGTGTTTGATAAACCAAAACAGGCATGGTTGATAAGACCTTGGTTGCATCCCAAATGGCACCTTATTCCCTTTATAGTGCAGTACTTCTGACCAGGGCCCATAGAGTTCTGGTCAAAAGTAGTGAAATATATAGGGAATATGGTACCATTTGGGACAATTCCGTGTAGTTGGTGTAGCGGTCCCAGCACTGGTTGTTAAGACCTCTAGGTTCTAGTTCAGTCCCAGTATAGTCTCCCTGAGGTGTTTGTTCAAAGGCAACCTCTACTGACCCTCCTGGGGATGTTTAACTCATCGCTATGATAAGTATTTAGAGAGAAACTCCACAAGTTTGGTCCTGTCTGCCAGATCCACAACTCATCTGTCACAAAACATTAGGTCCCAAATAACTCTGATTTGGAAGAATTACAATCTGACCAATCACATCATTTTTACAAACCCAGGCCATTAAATTAGATGATTAACTAAGATTATAGCTGCGATGGCTGTCTGATTCCCTATTTTGATATCAAACAGATTTAGGCAGAGCAAACGTTGTTTTTTTGAGGGGTTGATTTATGAATCATTTAATGAAGTCAGGGGAGGATACATCAATAAAGTGGTAATGAATTGTGGGGAATTTCTAATTCAGAAATTGACACTAAGCAAACATCTTAGCACATCTTGTGAGAAATAAGGCTCTCGGGTTCAAAATGCATATTATTATCTGGGGACAATATTAGCAGTAAAACCCTTCTGACTAAGTGTAATATATTGTGATGAATGTTTTTTTTTTTTTTATGGTAAAACAACTCAATGCATATATTGCAGGTATGGCAATGAGTGTTTGTAGTGACATCAAATATGATAAGAATATGACTTTGAATTATTGTAATCAAATGAAATGTCAAAATACATTTGATTCAAACCACATTATATATTCACTACAAGCAATATAGATGATACAATCTGATGAAGCTCAAATTGACTGTAGGCTGTATGTTGATTGTTCAGTCAGTCGAGATCAGGAGTCACTCTAATGTTAGGGTTTGAGCGCCCTCTAGCTGTAGATTTAGAACATAACAAATACAGTGTTGACTAGTATTGTGAAAGGCCAGCCGACAGCTGATGGTGTAGCTGCTCAGTGTAAAGGAAAGAAAAGATGTGCCAAGTGTGGAGGGGCACATGATTACGGTGAATGTGGAAGCAATGTGAAGGTTAAGTGCTGTAATTGTAGAGGAGAACACAGTGCAGCATTTGGTGGATGCCAGGTACTGAGAGAGGCTAGAGAGGCTCAGAGATATAGGATCAGTCATGATGTAGATTGCTAGAACTACAGTGTGACTAATGGAGCATACATGGATGTACCTGTAGTAAGTGGATCTACTGTCGGGGCTGGTGCTTCTGATGGTCCTGGCATGGTTTTGAGGCCTGTTCAGAATTCTTGTGCTCATGAATGTGCGGTGTCAAAGGACACTTTGATAATTAATAAAGTTGACTTCATAGCTTTTATTGGTAAGGTTATCAATACGACTTGAGTTGTGGAAAGCAGAAATGTCAGGGTGAAGGTTATTGTGGAGACGGCAAAAGAGATATTGGGGGCAACAGATGTTACTGTTGAAATGGTTGTTGACATGCTGAACAATCCTAAGGGTGGAGTGTTTCAGCATGATATAGATCAAGTTTAATGGGGTTGGGGAGGGGCTTTGGGGGGAGGGGGGAGGGGGTGGTAGAAGTTAGGGATATATTTGGTTTAGAATTGTATTTTCATGGTAATACAGAATTGGGCAGATCATGATTGATCGTACATTCCAGCACAGTAGGTTGCGGCATGCACTTAAACTATTGTTTGCAGACCGCCATGATACCATAGAAGAAGAAGAAGAAGAAGAAGAAGAAGAAGAAGAAGAAGAAGAAGAAGAAGAAGAAGAAGAAGAAGAAGAAGAAGAAGAAGAAGAAGAAGAAGAAGAAGAAGAAGAAGAAGAAGATTGTGAAAGGCCTGCTATCCACGCTAGACAGCTCCAGATTATTGTGATGATCTTAATTAGCAAATTATTTCATGATATGTAAAATGTCCCTAATTGATGACTACCAAATATTTATCTCAGATTTACCACAGCAACAAGACAGATTGGACTATGGTAAGGTGTTTGAGAAAGAAGACAACCAGATTTAATACCAGGCCCTATGACTCAATAACGCTGTGTGAATAATTCATTTTGAAAGTGTGAACGTTTAAGAAGCAGCAGAGCACGTTTGAAAAGTTATTTTTGAAAGATTAAGTGTCTACAGGTCGCTCTCTTTGGACTAATACTGTTTATTGTTGTTCTCTCTGTTTCCTTCACTGTTGCAGTTGATGTTGTAAGTGTCCATCCGGGCTTTTTCTGACCTTCTGTGAGGCAGCAGGCATGTGGTTAAGCTAAAGAAGTACATTTTCAAGAACCGTGTAGCTCAAATCAAAACCTCATTATAGATTTTACCTCCAGGGGAACCCAGGTCTCGCAAGGTCCTTGGCAATTTTACCTGTGGAGGAAGCTAAAAGGGTTAGATTCTCAGAGGATGGGTGAAGGGGAAGGGTAAGGATGGGGGAGGGTGTGAAGAGAGGGAGGACGGGGGTGGGAGACAGCCTATCCCAGGACCCCAACCCTAATCTATCCTGTGCCAGGCAGGGGGGCAACATAGATCCAAAATTGAGATTTATAAACGCTTCAACGTCAGTGAACCCCCGAACATCAGGGCCTGCACCACAGGGGAGAGAAGAGAGGAGAAAGCAGAGGAGAGGAGTGGAGAGGGGGGATACATCTTCCAATCTGGGAGTATAGTCTGTGTTACAAATGGCACCCTATTCTCTACATAGTGACTACCTATGGGCCCTGGTCAATAGGGGATAGGGTGCCATTTGGAACGTAGACATAGAGATGAAGTGCTCTGAGTCTGTCACTATGTAAGGGGATCACCAGGGGAGTTATAGCTTCCTTCAACCCACCTCGCCATCCGGCCCTCCAAATAATATATTTAACAGTTATTAGAGAACCCTGGTCTCTCTGCGAGTCCCCACACCCTCCTAAACCATGAGTTCCCACACCCTCAGTAACCGTGTGTACTAACAAGAAAAACGAAGGCCAAGGAGGCAGCCAGATCGCATCAGGACATCTGTCACTTTACAGCCACGGTCTCCTTAATAAGGGACAAGGCTACCCATGATGCCCCTGGGCACACGATCGGAAGAAGGGGAGGAGGAGAGGGGGTGGTTAGCAGTGGTGGGGGCGTCAACAGGGCGACACAGCCGTCAAAGTCATTCGATGCCCTTTTTCTAAAACAAGTTGTCCCAATTATAGCAAATCAGGGGGATCTGTGGGCCTAAACTATCAGGCCGCCGTGGACAGTGGGCGGCAGACTGGAGACATCAAAGCTGCCAACCAATCAACCAACTGTGGGTGCCATGGTGGACTTCATAGAGCTTTCAATCAGTAGACTTCATAGAGCATAGAGGTTGTGTTCCAAATGCCACTCTATTCCCTTTTTAGTGCACTAAGTTGACTAGGGGCCATAGGGTTCTGGTCAAAAGTAGTGCACTACAAAGGGAATAAGGTGCCATTTGGGATGCACATAGATAATTTCATCACCAAATGTTTTCAAAATACTCTGTCTTAATTTGTAGAGGTAAGATGGAGGGGTGGAGGGGGTAGGGGGTTTGCACAGAGGGGGGAGAAAGATGCCCTACAGAAATCATTAAAACATAATTACAGCTCATCAGCTGTGCAAGTGCTTACAAAGTGCCATCACTGGAGATCTGTTCCTTATACCTCCGGGCAGAGAGGGAGCATCAGACCACACACTCATCCAAATTCCCCTTCAAAACCAAGCCATGTTTCCGTCCCAAATGGCACCCTAGCTATTCCCTTTATAGTGCACTACTAATGACCGGGCCCATAGTAAAATAAAGGTAATAGGGAGCTATTTGGGATGCATGCAGCAGTACAACCATACTTCCACAATTCCCGTGAAAGGCCTAGTCGGAAAAAGCTTGCTCAATGGAGATTCTCCATAGAAATAGCTCAAGCTTTTTAGTCCAGGACTAGGCGTAGTCCTAGATTCAATCAGATCAAGCATTAACCAGCGATAACAGACAACCACATAGCGGATGTTTAGGCGGTGTTGGAGGTGGAACTGTGTTGCAGCTGCTCTTGCAATCATTGTTGTCAAGAGTTGCTGTAGGTAGGTGTGGTGTGGAATCAGGCGCAGGACGCAGAAGTATATCCAAACAAAGTCTTTAGTAGAATCAACACAAAATAATCCAAGAACAGCCCGGAGGCGAGAAAAGCGAGCACAGGCGTAACCAAACGGGCGCACTAAACATGTGCGTAAATCTCTCCTAAAAACAACAAGGAGGCAAACTACTAAATAGCGCACCAAAATAGGTAGCGCAGCAACACGACAAGGAAACAATTACACACAACGCCTAACTAACAACAAGGAACTAAATAGGGTGCTTAATGAGACATAACACAAAACAGGTGTGACAAACAGACAAAACCAATCAAACAAGAAACATAGAACGGTGGCAGCTAGTACTCCGGAGACGACGACCGCCGAAACCTGCCCGAACAAGGAGGAGGGGCCGCCTCGGCCGAAACCGTGACAGTACCCCCCCCTTGACGCGCGGCTCCAGCCGTGCGCCGCCCCCGGCCTCGGGGACGACCAGGAGGACGCGGAGCAGGGCGCGTAGGATGACCACGATGGAATTCGGTCAGCAGGGACGGATCCAGAATGTCCCTCCTCGGCACCCAGCACCGCTCCTCCGGACCGTACCCCTCCCACTCCACGAGATATTGGAGACCCCCCATCCGGCGTCTCGAATCCAGGATGGTCCGAACAGTGTACGCCGGAGCCCCCTCGATGTCCAACGGGGGCGGAGGAGTCTCCTCAATCTCAAAGTCCTGGAGTGGACCAGCTACCACCGGCCTGAGGAGAGACACATGGAACGAGGGGTTAATATTCTTGTAATCAATGGGCAGTTGTAACCTGTAACACACCTCGTTCAATCTCCTCAGGACTTTAAAAGGCCCCACAAACCGCCTTCCCAGCTTCCGGCAGGGCAGGCGGAGGGGCAGGTTTCTGGTTGAGAGCCAGACTCGATCTCCAGGTGCGTACACTGGCCCCTCACTGCGGTGTAGGTCGGCGCTCGTCTTCTGTCGACGGATGGCTCGCTGCAGATGGACGTGTGCAGCGTTCCACGTCTCCTCCGAGCGCCGCACCCACTCATCCACAGCAGGGGCCTCGATCTGGCTCTCATGCCAAGGTGCCAGAACCGGCTGGTACCCTAACACACACTGGAAAGGGGTTAGTCTAGTGGAGGAGTGGCGGAGAGAGTTCTGTGCCATCTCGGCCCAGGGCACATATCTCGCCCACTCCTCCGGCCGGCCCTGACAATATGACCTCAGAAACCTACCCACATCCTGGTTGACTCGTTCGACCTGCCCATTACTCTCCGGGTGGTAACCCGAGGTAAGGCTCACCGAGACCCCCAACCGTTCCATAAAGGCTCTCCAGACTCTGGAGGTAAACTGGGGGCCTCGATCGGACACTATATCCTCGGGTACCCCGTAATGCCGGAAGACGTGAGTAAATAGAGCCTCAGCGGTCTGTAGGGCAGTAGGAAGACCCGGCATGGGAAGGAGACGACAGGCCTTCGAGAACCGATCCACAACGACCAGGATGGTGGTATTCCCTTGTGAGGAGGGAAGGTCGGTAACAAAATCCACCGAGAGGTGAGACCAGGGTCGCTGTGGAACGGGCAGGGGTTGTAATTTACCCCTGGGCAAGTGTCTGGGCGCCTTACACTGGGCACACACTGAGCAGGAGGAGACATAAACCCTCACATCCCTGGCTAACGTTGGCCACCAGTACTTCGTACTAAGGCAGTGCACTGTCTGGCCAATACCTGGATGTCCAGAGGAGGGTGACGTGTGAGCCCAATAAATCAGCCGATCCCGGACCTCGAGCGGGACGTACGTCCGACCCACCGGACACTGTGGAGGGCTAGGGTCGGTGCGTAATGCCCGCTCGATCTCCGCATCGACTTCCCACACCACCGGTGCCACCAGACAAGACTCCGGTAGTATGGGAATGGGCTCCACGCACCTCCCCTCCGTGTCATACCGCCGGGACAGGGCATCTGCCTTCCCGTTCTGGGACCCAGGGATGTAAGTGATCTTGAACACAAACCGGGCGAGAAACATAGTCCATCGAGCCTGGCGAGGATTCAGTCTCCTAGCTGCCCGAATGTATTCCAGGTTACGGTGGTCGGTCAGAATGAGGAAAGGGTGTTGAGCCCCCTCAAGCCAATGCCTCCACACCTTTAGGGCCTGTTCTACGGCTAACAGCTCCCTGTCCCCTACGTCATAATTCCGCTCCGCCGGACTGAGCTTCTTAGAATAAAAAGCACAGGGGCGGAGCTTAGGTGGTGTGCCGGACCGTTGTGAAAGAACTGCCCCGATACCGGCCTCAGACGCGTCCACCTCTACTTGGAAGGTTAAAGCGGGATCCGGGTGCGCCAGCACCGGAGCCGAGGTAAACAGGTCCTTCAGTCTCCCAAAGGCCCTGTCCGCCTCAGCCGACCACTGCAAGCGCACCGGACCCCCCTTCAGAAGAGACGTTATGGGAGCTGCCACCTGTCCAAAACCCCGGATAAACCTCCGGTAGTAATTCGCAAAACCCAAGAACCGCTGCACCTCTTTAACTGTAGTTGGGGTTTGCCAATTACGCACGGCAGACACTCGGTCCACCTCCATTCTCACCCCTGACGCAGACAACTGGTAACCCAAAAAGGAAACTGACTCCTGAAAGAACAGACATTTCTCGGCTTTGACATACAGGTCATGCTCCAACAGTCTCCTCAATACCCTGCACACCAGGGCTACATGCTCGGCCCGAGTAGAACTGTACACAAGAATATCATCTATGTACACCACTACTCCCTGCGCCTGCATGTCCCGGAAAATCTCATCTACAAACGATTGGAAGACTGATGGAGCATTCATTAACCCATATGGCATGACGAGATACTCGTAATGGCCGGAGGTAGTACTAAATGCTGTCTTCCACTCATCGCCCTCCCTAATGCGCACCAAGTTATATGCGCTCCTGAGGTCCAATTTTGTGAAGAACCGTGCCCCGTGTAATGACTCCGTCATGGTCGCAATCAGCGGGAGTGGATAACTATATTTCACAGTCACCTGATTGAGACCGCGGTAATCAATACACGGACGCAAACCTCCATCCTTTTTCTTCACAAAAAAGAAGCTCGAGGACGCGGGAGAAGTGGAAGGCCGTATGTAACCCTGTCTCAGAGACTCGGCAATGTAAGTCTCCATTGCCCTTTTCTCCTCCTGTGACAAAGGATACACATGGCTCCGCGGGAGCGCAGCTCCTATCTGGAGGTCTATCGCACAATCCCCCTGTCTATGAGGCGGCAACCGTGCCGCTCTGGTCTTACTAAACACGAGTGCCAAATCCTCATACTCAGGCGGAATGTGCAGTGCTGGCATCTGGTTCAGGCTCTCCACCGAGGTCGCCCCTACGGAAACACCCAGACATAGCCCCTCACACTGAGCAGACCACCCTTTAAGAGCCTTCTCTCGCCACGAAATCGTAGGATCATGGGTAATCAACCAGGGAAGCCCCAGTACCACCGGATACGCAGGAGAGTCGATCAGATAGAGTTGAATCGTCTCCTCATGACCCCCCTGCGTCATCATCCTAAGTGGCGCTGTGACCTCCCCAATCAACCCAGATCCTAACGGACGACTATCTAAGGCATGTACAGGGAAGGGCTTATCGACTGGAAGGAGGGGAATCCCTAACTTAACACAGAATTTACGATCTACAAAATTCCCAGCTGCGCCTGAATCGACTAGCGCCTTATGCTGGGAACGAGGTGCAACCTGTGGGAAACAAACAGGTAATGTAATGTGTACGACAGAAAGCTCTGGGTAAGTAGGGCGCCTACTCACCTGGGAGGACTCCCCAATGTGTGACCTGCCATCTCTCTCACCAGGGGACCCTCCCCAGCACCTAGCCGCGGTGTGCCCTCCGCGGCCACAGTTGGTGCAGGAGACTGCCCCCCTCGGGCTCCTTCCTCTCCTCCCTCTAGCGCCAGCACCTCCAAGCTCCATCGGGCTCGGCTCGGAGGCGCTGGAGGGTGGAATGGGAGGCCCCCACCTGGGACGTCCGCGGTTCGCGAGCAGGGTGTCCAGCCGAATGGCCATGTCCACCAACTGGTCAAATGTTAGTGTAGTATCCCTGCACGCTAACTCTCTGCGGACGTCCTCCCGAAGGCTACATCTAAAGTGGTCTATGAGGGCCCTCTCATTCCACCCTGCATCTGCCGCCAGAGTCCGGAACTCCAGCGCAAACTCTTGAGCGCTCCTCATCCCCTGTCGGAGGTGGAATAGACGCTCCCCCGCCGCCTTCCCCTCTGGTGGATGTCGAAGACAGCACGGAAGCGGCGGGAGAACTCCGCATAGGTGACTGTGGCGGCGTCTATTCCCCTCCATTCGGCGTTGGCCCACTCCAACGCCTTGCCGGTGAGACAGGAGATGAGGGCGGAAACGCTCTCGTATCCCGAGGGCGCCGGGTGTATGGTGGCAAGGTAGAGCTCCACTTGTAATAGGAACCCCTGACACCCGGCAGCGGTGCCGTCGTACGCCCTCGGGAGCGAGAGCCGAATCCCACTGGGTTCCGGTAGTTGGACGGGCGGGCTGTCCGATGGTGATGGTGCGATAGGTGGGGGTGTGGGTACCCCGCTTGTCTCCCATCGATGGAGGGTGTTCATGACGCGGTCCAAGGCGTGCCCGATCTGGTTGATTCGATCCTCTTGACCACGAAGACGCTCCTCCATGATGTCGGTGGGTGCTCCTGCTGATTCCATATGTGGTGTGTAATTCTGTCAAGAGTTGCTGTAGGTAGGTGTGGTGTGGAATCAGGCGCAGGACGCAGAAGTATATCCAAACAAAGTCTTTAGTAGAATCAACACAAAATAATCCAAGAACAGCCCGGAGGCGAGAAAAGCGAGCACAGGCGTAACCAAACGGGCGCACTAAACATGTGCGTAAATCTCTCCTAAAAACAACAAGGAGGCAAACTACTAAATAGCGCACCAAAATAGGTAGCGCAGCAACACGACAAGGAAACAATTACACACAACGCCTAACTAACAACAAGGAACTAAATAGGGTGCTTAATGAGACATAACACAAAACAGGTGTGACAAACAGACAAAACCAATCAAACAAGAAACATAGAACGGTGGCAGCTAGTACTCCGGAGACGACGACCGCCGAAACCTGCCCGAACAAGGAGGAGGGGCCGCCTCGGCCGAAACCGTGACAGTTGTCATGAAGTCACACCTGCCCCACTCAAGTTAAAAGTTCAGACTGAGAAAGTGTAGGCTATATAGAAAGAATTATGTTTATATTGAAAAATCATGAAATTAAATAATGAGGATTTCTATCATCCTAATCGAGGTGTAAATTACATCTCACATTCCAGTGTTTGAACTTCTAAACATGGCTGCATGGGATTTCTGTTAATGCGACTCAGTGCAGCTAATGGCAATGTCTGCTTTAGGTGGATTTGACGGCTCTAACCCTGTTCTACCTCCAACACCGCCAAAACAACAGCTATGCGGATGTTGGCTAAAGCGGATCTGATTGAACAGAGCCCTTAATCCGGGAAACTGTCCCCATTTATTTTACATAAAACCCCTACATGTAGTATTGCTCAAGTTAGGGGCAATCACATCTACAGTGAGTGGTCAGGGATTTCTCTATGGTCAAAAGTAGTGCACTATAAACGGTCTAGGGTGCCGTTTGGGACGGAGACTAAATGCACTACTATACTACCACACAGTGGCGGCCCACCCATTAGGGCGTTAGGGGCAGCGCCCAACTTGTGATTGGTCCCAAAAAATAAGTAAACTGTTTTTTGGGGGGTTTCTTATAATATAAATTCATGAAGTGCTTTGAGAGACTAGTCAAGGATCACATCACCTCTACCTTACCTGTCACCCTAGACCCACTTCAATGTGCTTCCCGCCCCAATAGATCCACAAATGATGCAATCGCCATCACACTGCACACTGCCCTGTCCCATCTGGACGAGAGGAATACCTATGTAAGAATGCTGTTCATTGACTATAGCTCAGCATTCAACACCATAGTACCCTCCAAGATCATCATTAAGCTCGAGGCCCTGGGTCTGAACCCCGCCCTGTGCAACTGGGTCCTGGACTTGCTGACGGGCCGCCCACGGGTGGTGAAGGTAGGAAACAACATCTCCACTTCACTGATCCTCAACACTGAGGCCCCACAAGGGTGCGTGCTCAGCCCACTCCTGTACTCCCTGTTCACCCATGACTGCGTGTCCAAGCACGCCTCCAACTCAATCATCAAGTTTGCAGACGACACAACAGTAGTAGGCTTGATTACCAATAATGACGAGACAGCCTACAGGGAGGAGGTGAGGGCTCTGGGAGTGTGGTGCCAGGAAGATAACCTCTCTCTCAACGTCAACAAAACAAATGAGATAATCGTGGACTTCAGGAAACAGCAGAGGGTGCACCTCCCTATCCACATAGACGGAACCGCAGTGGAGAAGGTGGAAAGCTTCAAGTTCCTTTTCGTACACATCACTGACAAACTGAAATGGTCCACCCATGCAGACAGTGTGGTGAAGAAGGAGCAACAGAGCCTCTTCAAATCAAATCAAATCAAAGTGTATTTGCCACATGCGCCGAATACAACAGGTGTAGACATTACAGTGAAATGCTTACTTACAAGCCCATAACCAACAATGCAGTTTAAGAAAAAATAAAAATAGCAAATAATTAAAGAGCAGCAATAAAATAACAGTAGGGAGGTTATATACAGAGGGTACCGGTACAGAGTGTCATGAACCCTGCGTCCTGAGTCTGTTCCTGCCTGTGTTGCCGTTTTTCTGCTCTGTATCTCCTGTTTCCCGAAGGTACCTGAACGCACCCTGTCCGGTTGCCGGGCGACGTTGCTAGGCGGGTGATCTCTCGATTACCCGCACCTGCTTCTCATCAGCTTCGGCACACCTGGTCCTGATCATCACCCCTTCATAAGCTCTGACCTGACATCCATTCCCTGCCGGATCGTTAGCCATAAACAGTATGTTTTGCCAGCGTATCAGCCTCTGAGTACTAGCGTTAGTTTTGTTGTTTTTTGCACCTTGTTGACCTGCCTTGTACTTACCTCCGTTTGTTCTGTCTACAGTCATTCTCCCGGAACCTTCACCCAACCCCTGCCGTGCCATCAGTTCATCTGCCACTTCACCACCACCTACTCATCTCCGCCACCCGCTCCGTCTCCTGGACTATTCTGCATATTTTATCTGTAAATAAACACTCTCATTCGTTCAACTCACCTTGTCCTGGTCTGCTTCTGGGTTCGGTCTTAGAGAACCGTGACAGAACGATCCGGCCATAAATTAACCCAGCGGACCTGGACTCTGTTCGCCATGCCATTACCCATCAGGAGATGATGTTGGGACAACACAGCACGGCGCTACAGGAGATAGCGTTATCGGTTCGGATCTTTTCTACCAGTCTGACGAAGATCCAGGCTCAGCTCAGTTTGCCGGTGGAGAATCCACCACCGGTTTCACCTCTCTCGCCTGCCGCTTCTGGAGCTGTGCCCTTCAGTGAGCCCAAGGTTCCGACGCCTGAGAAGTATGAAGGGGATTTGGGAAGATGCCGTTCCTTTCTTATGCAGTGTGGATTAGTGTTCGATCTACAGCCCCACTCTTACGCCACAGACAAGGCTAGGATAGCCTTTGTTATTGAATTGCTGCGTGGTAGAGTCCTGGAGTGGGCTTCAGCCGTATGGGAACGACAGGACACCTGCATGGCGTCATACCAGCAGTTCACGGCAGAGATGAGGAAGCTGTTTGACCATCCAGTCCGAGGTAAGGACGCAGCTAAGCGCCTGTTTTCTCTTCGCCAAGGAACTCGCAGCGTTGCCGACTTCGTAGTCGAATTCAGGACATTGGCTGTGGAGAGTGGGTGGAATGAGGAGTCACTGCAAGCGGCCTTTTACCAGGGGCTGTCAGAGCAACTCAAGGATGAGTTGATCTCCTATCCGGAGCCTAGTGACCTGGACAGTTTGGTAGCTTTGTCTATTCGGGTGGATAACAGAGATCGAGAGAGAAGGAGGGAGAAGCAATGGAGCCCGTCCAATCAATCAGCTTCTCAGTTTCCAGTCGGGTCAGGAGGTGGACCAGAATGCGTCGATCATTGTCCACCACACGGGATTAGTGGAGAGGTCCTGCCTCCAGATTCTGAACCCATGCAAGTGGGGCGGCACGGGTTAACCAAGGAGGAGCGCCAACATAGACGTAAGACCAACCGCTGCCTCTACTGTGGTAGTTCGGGACATTACATCTGCACTTGTTCCCAGCGGCCGTCAAACTGCTCGGCTCGCTAAAGTTGGGAGGACTTTTAGCGAGCCAGTTTCAACCTCTCAATACCCCTGTCAGACCCCGTTTCCCGGCTACCCTCATGAACAGGAATCAGAGTTTAGCGATTAACGCTTTCGTCGATTCAGGTGCCGATGGAAGCTTTATTGATGCCGACGTGGTGGAACAGCTGGGGCTTTCCAAGGAGCGATTACCGGAAGCCATTGAAGCTACCACTCTGAACGGCAGTAGTCTGGCACGTATCACGATGAGGACTGAACCGGTTAAGATGCTGTTGTCAGGGAATCATTCTGAGGTTATCTCATTCTTCATTCTGCCTTCTTCCCATGTTCCTCTGGTCCTTGGATACCCCTGGCTGAAAGAACACAATCCCACGTTCGATTGGGTGACTGGCAAGGTAACTAGTTGGAGCATTGATTGTCATGCTAACTGCCTCAAGACTGCCTGTTCCCATTCTGTTCCCAGTCAGGTGATTGAGGCTAACCCCCCAGATTTGTCCCTGGTTCCCGAGACATATCACGATTTGGGGGAAGTGTTCAGTAAGCAGAGGGCTCTGTCACTCCCTCCCCACCGACCATATGATTGTGCCATAAACCTGTTCCCTGGAGCTGCCTATCCCAAGGGACGGTTATACAGCATCTCTCGACCTGAACGTGAGGCTTTGGAGACCTACATAAAGGAGTCCCTAGCTGCTGGTCTCATTCGTCCCTCGTCATCACCCCTGGGGGCAGGATTCTTCTTTGTGAGTAAAAAGGATGGCTCTCATCGACCTTGTATTGATTATCGGGGGTTGAATGATATCACGGTCAAGAACAAGTATCCCCTGCCCTTGATGAGCTCTGCTTTCGACTCCTTACAGGGTGCTACTGTGTTCACCAAGCTGGACCTACGCAATGCGTATCATCTGGTCCGGATCAGAGAGGGGGACGAGTGGTTGACTGGTTTCAATACACAGATGGGTCATTTCGAGTATCAGGTGATGCCGTTTGGACTGACCAATGCCCCAGCAGTGTTCCAGAGTATGGTGAATGACGTCCTGAGAGATATGATCGGTCTTTTTGTGTTCGTTTACCTGGATGACATTCTTATCTTCTCGAAGGAGCCTTCCAGCCACGTCCAGCATGTCAAGCAGGTTCTGCAGCGATTGCTGGATAATCGCCTGTTTGTGAAGGCCGAGAAGTGTGAATTTCACGCCCACACTACATCCTTCCTCGGGTACATCATCTCCAGGGGAGAGATTAGGATGGACCAAGAGAAGGTTAGGGCGGTTCTGGATTGGGCCCAGCCCAGTACGAGATTGCAGCTCCAGAGGTTTCTGGGGTTTGCGAATTTCTATCGGAGATTTATCCGTGATTACAGCCGTGTGGCCGCTCCTTTAACTGCCCTGACCAGAACCTTCAGTTAGAATCCTGAGGCGGACCGAGCATTTCTGGATTTGAAGAGGCGATTCACCAACGCTCCGATTCTCTCTCAACCTGACACTGCCCGTCAGTTTGTCGTTGAAGTGGATGCGTCTGATGTGGGGGTTGGCGCCATCCTGTCCCAGCGATGCTCCACTGACGGTAAACTCCATCCCTGCACCTACTACTCTCGTCGTCTTTCGTCTACGGAGAGGAACTACGATGTGGGTAACCGGGAGCTTCTCGCGGTGAAACTTGCCTTGGAGGAGTGGCGCCACTGGTTGAAGGGGGCGGAGCAACCGTTTGTTGTCTGGACTGACCACAAGAATCTTGCTTACGTGCAATTGGCTAAACGTCTCAACTCCCGTCAGGCCAGGTGGTCGTTGTTTTTGGACGCTTTAATTTTTCCTTGACGTTCCGACCGGGGTCTAAGAACAGCAAGGCAGACGCCTTGTCCCGGATGTTCTCCAAGACGGAGGAGAGTGGGGCCAAGACTGAGACGATTCTTCCCCGGAACCTTGTCGTGGGAGCCGTTATGTGGAGGATTGAGGAGGAGGTTATGGCGGCCCTTCGGACGCAGCCCGGCCCCGGTAACGGTCCACCCGGTTGGTTGTTTGTGCCTGAGTCGGTTCGTTCGGCTGTCCTCCAATGGTCCCACGCCAGCAAGATGGCTTGTCACCCTGGCGTGGCTCGGACGATGGCGCTTCTACGCAGACGATTTTGGTGGCCTGCCATGGGAGAAGATACTCTGAGGTTTGTTGCTGCCTGTCCAGTTTGTGCGCAGAACAAGAGTGCCAATCGGCCCAGCTCTGGACTTCTTCACCACCTACCGATCCCCCAGCGACCATGGTCGCATCTGGCTCTGGATTTTGTCACTGGGTTGCCCTCTTCTGAGGGGAACACGGTCATTCTGACTATTGTGGACCGATTCAGCAAGTTCGCCCACTTTGTGCCCATCTCCAAGCTTCCCTCTGCCTCTGAGATGTCCAAGATCCTGGTTAGGGAGGTTTTCAGGGTCCACGGATTGCCCAGTGACATAGTTTCCGACCGTGGCCCTCAGTTCACCTCTGCTGTCTGGAAATCCTTCTGTTTGGCCATTGGAGCTACAGTCAGTCTTACATCTGGATTTCACCCCCAATCTAATGGACAGGCGGAGAGAGCCAACCAGAAGATGGAATCCACGCTGCGCTGCCTTGTTTCCTCCAACCCCACCTCTTGGGCCTCTCAGTTGCCTTGGGTTGAGTATGCTCACAATACTCTCCCTACTTCTGCCACTGGGATGTCTCCCTTCCAGTGCCTATACGGCTACCAACCCCCCTTGTTTCCTTCTCAGGAGAAAGATCTCTCGGTTCCCTCTGTCCAGGCCCACATTCGTCGTTGCCACCGGACCTGGCATCGGGCCAGAAAGGCCCTCCTTAGAGTTTCTGAATGGTATCAGCTCCAGGCGAATCGTCGCCGTATTACAGCCCCCGCTTATGCAATCGGAGATAGGGTCTGGTTGGCTACACGGGACCTTCCTCTGCGGTCTGAGTCAAGGAAACTGTCGCCGAGGTTCATTGGTCCGTTTGTGGTGGAGAGAGTGATTAATCCTGTTGTGGTTCGACTCTAGTACGCTCAGAGTCCATCCCACCTTCCATGTCTCCTGCCTCAAGCCTGTTCTCCTCAGCCCTCTGTTGCCCCCTCCACCTCCTCCTCCTCCTCCTCCTCGGATGATCGGAGGAGGTCCTGTCTACACGGTGCGCCGCATCATGGATTCCAGACGGCGGGGCCGGGGCTTCCAGTATCTCGTGGACTGGGAGGGGTTTGGTCCTGAGGAGAGGAGTTGGTTTCCTCACCGTCAGATCCTTGATGCTGACCTCCTTCGTGACTTCTACCGCCTCCATCCTGGCGCTCCGGGTAGTCCGCCCAGTGGCGTTCGTCGGAGGGGGGGGGTACTGTCATGAACCCTGCGTCCTGAGTCTGTTCCTGCCTGTGTTGCCGTTTTTCTGCTCTGTATCTCCTGTTTCC
Source organism: Coregonus lavaretus (assembly GCF_964263955.1). Classification (NCBI taxonomy): domain Eukaryota; kingdom Metazoa; phylum Chordata; class Actinopteri; order Salmoniformes; family Salmonidae; genus Coregonus; species Coregonus lavaretus. The sequence goes on along the minus strand of NC_140008.1, from coordinate 32,076,142 downwards.
CGAAGGTGCCTGAACGCACCCTGTCCGGTTGCCGGGCGACGTTGCTAGGCGGGTGATCTCTCGATTACCCGCACCTGCTTCTCATCAACTTCGGCACACCTGGTCCTGATCATCACCCCTTCATAAGCTCTGACCTGACATCCATTCCCTGCCGGATCGTTAGCCATAAACAGTATGTTTTGCCAGCGTATCAGCCTCTGAGTACTAGCGTTAGTTTTGTTGTTTTTTGCACCTTGTTGACCTGCCTTGTACTTACCTCCGTTTGTTCTGTCTACAGTCATTCTCCCGGAACCTTCACCCAACCCCTGCCGTGCCATCAGTTCATCTGCCACTTCACCACCACCTACTCATCTCCGCCACCCGCTCCGTCTCCTGGACTATTCTGCATATTTTATCTGTAAATAAACACTCTCATTCGTTCAACTCACCTTGTCCTGGTCTGCTTCTGGGTTCGGTCTTAGAGAACCGTGACAGAACGATCCGGCCATAAATTAACCCAGCGGACCTGGACTCTGTTCGCCATGCCATTACCCATCAGGAGATGATGTTGGGACAACACAGCACGGCGCTACAGGAGATAGCGTTATCGGTTCGGGTCTTTTCTACCAGTCTGACGAAGATCCAGGCTCAGCTCAGTTTGCCGGTGGAGAATCCACCACCGGTTTCACCTCTCTCGCCTGCCGCTTCTGGAGCTGTGCCCTTCAGTGAGCCCAAGGTTCCGACGCCTGAGAAGTATGAAGGGGATTTGGGAAGATGCCGTTCCTTTCTTATGCAGTGTGGATTAGTGTTCGATCTACAGCCCCACTCTTACGCCACAGACAAGGCTAGGATAGCCTTTGTTATTGAATTGCTGCGTGGTAGAGCCCTGGAGTGGGCTTCAGCCGTATGGGAACGACAGGACACCTGCATGGCGTCATACCAGCAGTTCACGGCAGAGATGAGGAAGCTGTTTGACCATCCAGTCCGAGGTAAGGATGCAGCTAAGCGCCTGTTTTCTCTTCGCCAAGGAACTCGCAGCGTTGCCGACTTCGTAGTCGAATTCAGGACATTGGCTGTGGAGAGTGGGTGGAATGAGGAGTCACTGCAAGCGGCCTTTTACCAGGGGCTGTCAGAGCAACTCAAGGATGAGTTGATCTCCTATCCGGAGCCTAGTGACCTGGACAGTTTGGTAGCTTTGTCTATTCGGGTGGATAACAGAGATCGAGAGAGAAGGAGGGAGAAGCAATGGAGCCCGTCCAATCAATCAGCTTTTCAGTTTCCAGTCGGGTCAGGAGGTGGACCAGAATGCGTCGATCATTGTCCACCACACGGGATTAGTGGAGAGGTCCTGCCTCCAGATTCTGAACCCATGCAAGTGGGGCGGCACGGGTTAACCAAGGAGGAGCGCCAACATAGACGTAAGACCAACCGCTGCCTCTACTGTGGTAGTTCGGGACATTACATCTGCACTTGTTCCCAGCGGCCGTCAAACTGCTCGGCTCGCTAAAGTTGGGAGGACTTTTAGCGAGCCAGTTTCAACCTCTCAATACCCCTGTCAGACCCCGTTTCCCGGCTACCCTCATGAACAGGAATCAGAGTTTAGTGATTAACGCTTTCGTCGATTCAGGTGCCGATGGAAGCTTTATTGATGCCGACGTGGTGGAACAGCTGGGGCTTTCCAAGGAGCGATTACCGGAAGCCATTGAAGCTACCACTCTGAACAGCAGTAGTCTGGCACGTATCACGATGAGGACTGAACCGGTTAAGATGCTGTTGTCAGGGAATCATTCTGAGGTTATCTCATTCTTCATTCTGCCTTCTTCCCATGTTCCTCTGGTCCTTGGATACCCCTGGCTGAAAGAACACAATCCCACGTTCGATTGGGTGACTGGCAAGGTAACTAGTTGGAGCATTGATTGTCATGCTAACTGCCTCAAGACTGCCTGTTCCCATTCTGTTCCCAGTCAGGTGATTGAGGCTAACCCCCCAGATTTGTCCCTGGTTCCCGAGACATATCACGATTTGGGGGAAGTGTTCAGTAAGCAGAGGGCTCTGTCACTCCCTCCCCACCGACCATATGATTGTGCCATAAACCTGTTCCCTGGAGCTGCCTATCCCAAGGGACGGTTATACAGCATCTCCCGACCTGAACGTGAGGCTTTGGAGACCTACATAAAGGAGTCCCTAGCTGCTGGTCTCATTCGTCCCTCGTCATCACCCCTGGGGGCAGGATTCTTCTTTGTGAGTAAAAAGGATGGCTCTCATCGACCTTGTATTGATTATCGGGGGTTGAATGATATCACGGTCAAGAACAAGTATCCCCTGCCCTTGATGAGCTCTGCTTTCGACTCCTTACAGGGTGCTACTGTGTTCACCAAGCTGGACCTACGCAATGCGTATCATCTGGTCCGGATCAGAGAGGGGGACGAGTGGTTGACTGGTTTCAATACACAGATGGGTCATTTCGAGTATCAGGTGATGCCGTTTGGACTGACCAATGCCCCAGCAGTGTTCCAGAGTATGGTGAATGACGTCCTGAGAGATATGATCGGTCTTTTTGTGTTCGTTTACCTGGATGACATTCTTATCTTCTCGAAGGAGCCTTCCAGCCACGTCCAGCATGTCAAGCAGGTTCTGCAGCGATTGCTGGATAATCGCCTGTTTGTGAAGGCCGAGAAGTGTGAATTTCACGCCCACACTACATCCTTCCTCGGGTACATCATCTCCAGGGGAGAGATTAGGATGGACCAAGAGAAGGTTAGGGCGGTTCTGGATTGGGCCCAGCCCGGTACGAGATTGCAGCTCCAGAGGTTTCTGGGGTTTGCGAATTTCTATCGGAGATTTATCCGTGATTACAGCCGTGTGGCCGCTCCTTTAACTGCCCTGACTTCTAGTACCAGAACCTTCAGTTAGAATCCTGAGGCGGACCGAGCATTTCTGGATTTGAAGAGGCGATTCACCAACGCTCCGATTCTCTCTCAACCTGACACTGCCCGTCAGTTTGTCGTTGAAGTGGATGCGTCTGATGTGGGGGTTGGCGCCATCCTGTCCCAGCGATGCTCCACTGACGGTAAACTCCATCCCTGCACCTACTACTCTCGTCGTCTTTCGTCTACGGAGAGGAACTACGATGTGGGTAACCGGGAGCTTCTCGCGGTGAAACTTGCCTTGGAGGAGTGGCGCCACTGGTTGAAGGGGGCGGAGCAACCGTTTGTTGTCTGGACTGACCACAAGAATCTTGCTTACGTGCAATTGGCTAAACGTCTCAACTCCCGTCAGGCCAGGTGGTCGTTGTTTTTGGACGCTTTAATTTTTCCTTGACGTTCCGACCGGGGTCTAAGAACAGCAAGGCAACGCCTTGTCCCGGATGTTCTCCAAGACGGAGGAGAGTGGGGCCAAGACTGAGACGATTCTTCCCCGGAACCTTGTCGTGGGAGCCGTTATGTGGAGGATTGAGGAGGAGGTTATGGCGGCCCTTCGGACGCAGCCCGGCCCCGGTAACGGTCCACCCGGTTGGTTGTTTGTGCCTGAGTCGGTTCGTTCGGCTGTCCTCCAATGGTCCCACGCCAGCAAGATGGCTTGTCACCCTGGCGTGGCTCGGACGATGGCGCTTCTACGCAGACGATTTTGGTGGCCTGCCATGGGAGAAGATACTCTGAGGTTTGTTGCTGCCTGTCCAGTTTGTGCGCAGAACAAGAGTGCCAATCGGCCCAGCTCTGGACTTCTTCACCCCCTACCGATCCCCCGGCGACCATGGTCGCATCTGGCTCTGGACTTTGTCACTGGGTTGCCCTCTTCTGAGGGGAACACGGTCATTCTGACTATTGTGGACCGATTCAGCAAGTTCGCCCACTTTGTGCCCATCTCCAAGCTTCCCTCTGCCTCTGAGACGTCCAAGATCCTGGTTAGGGAGGTTTTCAGGGTCCACGGATTGCCCAGTGACATAGTTTCCGACCGTGGCCCTCAGTTCACCTCTGCTGTCTGGAAATCCTTCTGTTTGGCCATTGGAGCTACAGTCAGTCTTACATCTGGATTTCACCCCCAATCTAATGGACAGGCGGAGAGAGCCAACCAGAAGATGGAATCCACGCTGCGCTGCCTTGTTTCCTCCAACCCCACCTCTTGGGCCTCTCAGTTGCCTTGGGTTGAGTATGCTCACAATACTCTCCCTACTTCTGCCACTGGGATGTCTCCCTTCCAGTGCCTATACGGCTACCAACCCCCCTTGTTTCCTTCTCAGGAGAAAGATCTCTCGGTTCCCTCTGTCCAGGCCCACATTCGTCGTTGCCACCGGACCTGGCATCGGGCCAGAAAGGCCCTCCTTAGAGTTTCTGAATGGTATCAGCTCCAGGCGAATCGTCGCCGTATTACAGCCCCCGCTTATGCAATCGGAGTTAGGGTCTGGTTGGCTACACGGGACCTTCCTCTGCGGTCTGAGTCAAGGAAACTGTCGCCGAGGTTCATTGGTCCGTTTGTGGTGGAGAGAGTGATTAATCCTGTTGTGGTTCGACTCTAGTACGCTCAGAGTCCATCCCACCTTCCATGTCTCCTGCCTCAAGCCTGTTCTCCTCAGCCCTCTGTTGCCCCCTCCACCTCCTCCTCCTCCTCCTCGGATGATCGGAGGAGGTCCTGTCTACACGGTGCGCCGCATCATGGATTCCAGACGGCGGGGCCGGGGCTTCCAGTATCTCGTGGACTGGGAGGGGTTTGGTCCTGAGGAGAGGAGTTGGTTTCCTCGGCGTCAGATCCTTGATGCTGACCTCCTTCGTGACTTCTACCGCCTCCATCCTGGCGCTCCGGGTAGTCCGCCCGGTGGCGTTCGTCGGAGGGGGGGGGGTACTGTCATGAACCCTGCGTCCTGAGTCTGTTCCTGCCTGTGTTGCCATTTTTCTGCTCTGTATCTCCTGTTTCCCGAAGGTGCCTGAACGCACCCTGTCCGGTTGCCGGGCGACGTTGCTAGGCGGGTGATCTCTCGATTACCCGCACCTGCTTCTCATCAGCTTCGGCACACCTGGTCCTGATCATCACCCCTTCATAAGCTCTGACCTGACATCCATTCCCTGCCGGATCGTTAGCCATAAACAGTATGTTTTGCCAGCGTATCAGCCTCTGAGTACTAGCGTTAGTTTTGTTGTTTTTTGCACCTTGTTGACCTGCCTTGTACTTACCTCTGTTTGTTCTGTCTACAGTCATTCTCCCGGAACCTTCACCCAACCCCTGCCGTGCCATCAGTTCATCTGCCACTTCACCACCACCTACTCATCTCCGCCACCCGCTCCGTCTCCTGGACTATTCTGCATCTTTTATCTGTAAATAAACACTCTCATTCGTTCAACTCACCTTGTCCTGGTCTGCTTCTGGGTTCGGTCTTAGCGAACCGTGACACAGAGTCAATGCGCTGGGGCACCGGTTAGTCGAGGTAATTGAGGTAATATGTACATGTGGGTAGAGTTAAAGTGACTATACATTAATAATAAACAGAGTAGCAGCAGCGTAAAAGAGGGGGTTGTGGTGGGGTGCGGTGTGGGGCCAATGCAAATAGTCCGGGTAGCCATGATTAGCTGTTCAGGAGTCTTATGGCTTGGATGTAGAAGCTGTGAAGAAGCCTTTTGGACCTAGACTTGGCGCTCCGGTACCGCTTGCCGTGTGGTAGCAGAGAGAACAGTCTATGACTAGGGTGGCTGGAGTCTTTGATAATTTTTAGGGCCTTCCTCTGACACCGTCTGGTATAGAGGTCCTGGATGGCAGGAAGCTTGGCCCCAGTGATGTACTGGGCCTTACGCACTACCCTCTGTAGTGCCTTGCGGTCGGAGGCCGAGCAGTTGCCATACCAGGCAGTGATGCAACCAGTCAGGATGCTCTCGATGGTGCAGCTGTAGAACCTTTTGAGGATCTGAGGACCCATGCCAAATCTTTTCAGTCTCCTGAGGGGGAATAGGCTTTGTCGTGCCCTCTTCACGACTGTCTTGGTGTGTTTGGACACCAACCTCAGGAGGCTGAAGACATTTGGCTTGGCACCTAAAACACTCACAAACTTTTACAGATGCACAATTGAGAGCGTCCTGTCAGGCTGTATCACCGCCTGGTATGGCAACTGCACCACCCGGTCTGCCGAACGCATTACCGAGGGCAAACTACCCGCCCTCCAGGACACCTACAGCACGCGATGTCACAGGAAGGCCAAAAAGATCATCAAGGACATCAACCACCCGAGCCACTGCATGTTCACCCCGCTATCATCCAGAAGGAGAGGTCAGTACAGGTGCATCAAAGCTGGGACCGAGAGAATGAAAAACAGCTTCTATCTCAAGGCCATCAGACTTAAATATCCATCACTAACACATTAGAGGCTGCTGCTGCCTATTGAAATCACTGGCCACTTTAATAAATGGAACACTAGTCACTTTAATAATTTTTACATATCTTGCATTACTCATCTCATATGTATATACTGTATTCTGTACTATTCTACTGTATCTTAGTCCATGCTGCACTGACATTGCTCGTCCATATATGTATATATTCTTAATTCATTCCTTACTTATATTTGTGTGTATTGGGTATACTGTATGTTGTGAAATTGTTAGATATTACTTGTTAGATATTACTGCACTGTCGGAGCTAGAAGCACAAGCATTTCGCTACATCCGCAATAACATCTGCTAAACACGTGTATGTGACAAATAAAATTAGATTAGATTTGATTTGGATTATGTTTTAAATGCTCATAAAAGTGTGTAAATCCTGTTTCAAAAATATATTGTTCACAACAAGCTGTTCAGTTACTTACTACTCTGCCCCACAGTGACTGCCAGCAGCAGCAGCTCTGCCTCCGTGGGCGCATTGGCCATATGAACATTGTTTGGATTGTTTTGCCAGCTATTTGCTATGAGTGGGAACTGCCCCAATGAAATCACAGGATTTCATAGCATAAATTGTAACAACACAAAGTAAATGGACCGTCCTGGGGCTCTCAAATGTGCGTCTGTTCAGTCAGAACTTCTGAGTCTCTTGCGCCAGAAGGATTACTTCCGCACAGGAGACTAGATCTGCTCTATCAGGTACAGATTGTAATTAACTTGCAAATAAATAATCATAAGTCATGGGAGCCTGGGACCTGACAAACCGGACAACTACATCCAACAAGAGTTGAAGGACAGAGGGATACACAGGCTAGAACCTTCTCATCGCAGATCTGGTAGGACAAGAAAGCATGGCCAATTTTGTTGTTTACCCCCATGTTTTTCATCAGGTTCTGCTGTAGGTGACAGGGGGACATGTTGTATAGGTACCGTGTAGCTCAGTTGGTAGAGCATGGCGTTTGCAACGCCAGGGTTGTGGTTTCGATTCCCACGGGGGGCCATTATGAGAAGAAAAAAAATGTATGCACTCACTAACTCTAAGTCGCTCTGGATAAGAGTGTCTGCTAAATGACTAAAATGTAAAATGTTGTATAGACTAAAACAGCATAAAACTGGGTGTTGTCATGACTGTCCTAGTTGGATCCAAAATGGGTCAGATCAGGTTTGCAGGGGGAGCTTCAACCAGACCCCCTCCCACCGGGAGAGGAGGGAACTGTGGGGTTTTGACACCTCACGCCCTGTCGTAAATTTAAGGAGAAGGAGACTCTCTATCCACCTCCAGTATAAATGAAAGGAATGTGCCTTTGTTTCACAGACTTTTCCCGCCTAAATTCTAACACGTTAAAAAGTGAATACTGGAACAATATTTCTAACATAAGAACGTGGGGAATTGTCAGAGTCAATCTATAGAAAACTAATGTCGTATGGGTTGTTATTTTGTGATGTCATTAAAAGTGTTATAAAGGTAATACTGTAACTTGAAAAGTATATACTCTACATGTACGAAGTCTCCATCTTTTACGTTGTATATGAAATACGAAACTTGATGAAAGTATTTTTTGTTAAGATAGGAATGTGATTTTAGGAGCCATGAGATAACTTGTCTCCTATAAACTTTGTACAAGTAAGTAGCCACGCCCCGAGTGAGGTCATAGAGTGTGTCAGCCTGAACCGGTCCCTTTTGACCAGAGTGCATAAAGGCTTGGGAAAGAAAGTAACCTTTAGACCAGAAAGACGTGAAGCAGCAGCTACACGTAAAAAATGGTTGGAACATATGAAACCAGAACATCGCCAGGTTGCAGCTGCGTGTGTAAAGTGGTTTGAACCCTGAATACCAACACGAGGTGGAGAAGAGAAGCTCACCTCCCAGACAATCACTGGTACGGCTGATTAGCTGTCCTAAGTCAAATATCTAGAAAAGCGAATTTAAGTGGCACCATTCTACTATTCTTCGAACCATCCTATTCTACTACTCTTCTCAAATCACTGTATTCTACTACTCTCATCCCCAATGGGAACTGTCAACACGGCTGACTAGGCTATCTTCCAAGGTGCGTCTTCCAGAGTGAACAACAGTAGAAGAGACGGTCCGGACCCATTTGGGACAATCAGAGCCTTACAAGCATTCCACAAAAAGGCCAACACCCTTCCTAAGAAGGACTGGTTCCAACAGAAATAAACGGCGAATGAAGGCATCTCACTTAAATACATTAATGATTTCTTATTCCTAGCGGGTGGCGGTTCGTGTGCAAAGTATCTGATTACTGTGAGAGTAGTTTCCAAATGTATTAAGGTGTTGTGCCTCTGTCTCTCTCTGTCTCTCTCTCTCTCTCTCTCTCCCTCTCCATGTTGTGGTGTAACAAGCCGCCTTATGTTGTGTCAGTCCACTAGGGACCTTTTCCTAATGTATTAAGTGTGTATGTTATCCTGTGTTATCATTTAGCTAGCTAGTAAATAAATAATTAAACCAATTTGAGTGGTACTGAATCATAAGTAAGGCTGGGGTTTTTGCAGATCCAAGGAGGATACGACGTTCAGAATGATGCGAGGTTATTATTAATAAGTTGGCTGTTTATCGATGTAATAGATATATACCTTCTAGAGTTTAATTTGAGAGATGGTAACTCTTTAAACAACCACTTCCGTGGTGCCCCATATCCTAATGAGTTAATTGTTACAAGATTAATTGTATCGGGTAACAATTAAACATAGTTAGTTAATTAGAGAAATAACAGTCATCAGATTGATGTTACGTCACGACAGTGTATCACAAAGCATGATCAAATTAATTAGCCAGCTACAGTCATTTTGAGAAACATTGAGAAATACTGTAGTTTGGTCGATTTTCTTGGTGAAATTGATCCGCTATTTACTTTTGATAAGCAGCTAGCTAGCTATAGCCAGCTGGTAGCTTGCTAGCTAGTAAGATTCCATGCCAATTTCAAGTCTTTCTAAACTAATATCTGACAGTTAGATAATGTGTTTTCACTTATTGCATCTGCATGCTTGTTGCGTTCTCCTTGGTGCACCCTTTCATTCGTGACGTGAGCTGGCTGCTCATTCTAAAAAGTAGAATAGAATCTGTTCAAAACAGTCGCAGCATGTGCAGCAGTGGTCATTCGTTTTTTTACATGCAAAAGTGAAATATGTGTATTTATGCTGTTGTTCAAATGCACAGATCGCTTCACACATCTTCTCATAGAAACTACTGGTAGTTCGAAGACTTGGCATCATATTTCTGTCATGCTGCTTTGTTGGCAACTCCAACCACCTCGCGCCCCAGATATTCAGCCAATCAGCGGCCGCCACTGCTACCACATATCCTGATAAAGTCCTGGACTAAATGACATGCTCAATGGAGAATTTCACTATGAATAGCTTTTTAGTCCAGGACTAATCTGTGTTTGGGAAACTGGCCCTATATTTTCTACATAAAACCGTACGTAGCATTCCTCCATCTTAAGGGTGGACAAACTGGTGTGCAAACACAGAGCCTGTCACTTCCCAATCATATCCACAGTGGGCAATCAGGGATTTCTCCATCCACACCAAGTCGTTAAAACAATAACTTTGTTTCCATGTCGGCCATGTCAACATCCATAGACCTATTACCATGCAGAGGTACAGCCTGGGCTGCCAGTAAAACTTAAAGTACCCTTTAACACTGAACCTGCTGTCCCCAGGCCACACAAGATGAGTTGAAGCCCATCTGTATGGTCAACGACCACCTCACAAATGGACAACATGGCAGGAGTCTTCAATGAGGGAAGAGTACACTGAATGTTTGTGAACAGGGACGAGGCCATTCCTATTCTTTGATTCCAAGGAAATAATGGGTTGGAATCTAGGCAGTGTGTTTCCCTAGTCAACCTGATGGGTAAGGAGTCATAAATACAATTTCTGGCCAAGTTTCAGCCTCCTGTCAGAGGCAACCAGGTTTTTGGCTAAAATGTCTTGGCACTGGGTAAAGTTCATAATGCCGTTGACATTAACAAGGGCCCAAGGACCAGTGGAAGCAAAATAGCCCCATAACATCAAATATCCACCACCATATTTTACAGTCGGTATAGGGTTATTTTCTTTCGACGCAAAACCCACCACTGGTATGCATGGCCAAAGAGCTCTATTTTCATGTAATCTGACCATAGCACCAGTTCCAATCCAAGTGACAATGCCGTTTACATTTGTTGGATGACATGAAAATAGAGCTGTGGTGGGTTTTGCATCGAAAGAAAGTTGCATATGCAGAAAGAAAAAACGTTTCCTCCTTCTCCTCCCTTACGTTGGTATCAAATGGATCCTCTCCCTGGAAATACAGCACCATATAGACCTTGAACGACTAAATGGGCCAGGGCCGGATTAATGCAGGTGCTTACCAGGGCTGAAGCCCCTGGGTCCAGGCAAAAATAAAAAATAAAGTACAACAAAGTAAAATATTAGAAATAAAATATTAAGGAAATATATACTGTATATATTATATATGGAGTATATATTTTATATTTTTTCACTGCAACCGCCAACCACAGGAATACTCAGGAGCCCGCTCTCAATAAGTGTAGACAGCCTGCTGCTGCCGCTCTGCTAATCATGAGATGGGGAGAGGAGAGGATGTAGGGGGCCCACATGGGTAACTGGGGGGCCCTTCCTTGATTGGGTAACTGATTAATAAAACAATTATAATAAACTGCATAATAAATAAATGTGACTGGTCAATTGTGTCAAGAGTTATTTTAAAATAACGTTATTTTTTTTTAAAAATTTATCCAACCACAGGAGCCCACTCTCAATGTTAAAATAGTTCATAAAAATAACTGTGGATTACGTTTTATCACCAGCACATATACAGGTATCTGCCAAAATTAGGGAAACACCAACATAAAGTGTCTTACAAGGGTGTTGCACCACCACAAGCTGCCTGAATAGCTTCAATGCACATTGGCATTGATTCTACAAGTGGACCTAAACCATGCCAGGAAAATGCACCCCCCGCCCACATCATATACTTTGTATCCCTTGTTTACTCAAGTGTTTCCTTGATTTTGGCAGTTACCGGTATGCCTACAGCATGCACGCCAAATATAGGCCATAGCCACTGGCACCCCAATGGTGGAACAAGCTCCCTCACGACGCCAGGACAGCAGAGCCACTCACCACCTTCCGGAGACATTTGAAACCCCACCTCTTTAAGGAATACCTGGGATAGGATAAAGTAATCCTTCTACCCCCCCCCCCCCCCCCCCCCAAAAATTGTAAAGTGGTTATCCCACTGGCTATAGGGTGAACGCACCAATTGGTGAGTCGCTCTGGATAAGAGCGTCTGCTAAATGACGTAAATGTGCCCTTGAGCAAGGCACTTAACCCTAATTGCTCCTGTAAGTCGCTCTGGATAAGAGCGTCTGCTAAATGACTAAAATGTAATGTAAATGTAAATGTAAATGTAAATAGCTTGTTGCGTTGTGGCCATTAACATATAATCCATAGAAGGGTTTTGTATCCTCTTAACCTAGCAATTTAACTGTTAAAACCTCTTAAGGATCGTACCCTTTTTCTTCAATTTTCTCCTAAAATGACATACCAAAATCTAACTGCCTGTCGCTAAGGACCCGAAGTAAGGATATGCATATTCTTGATATAATTTGAAAGGAAACACTTTGAAGTTTGTGGAAATGTGAAATTAATGTAGGAGAATATAACACATTAGATCTGGTAAAAGATAATACAAACAAAAAAACAAACGTTTTCAATTTTTTAGTTTTTTGAATCATCTTTGAAATGCAAGAGAATGAACAGACAATGATGTAGGAATCTAGGTGTAATTTAGATGTTGTCCACAAGATGGCAGCATTGTGTGTGCAAAGTTTCAGACTGATCCAGTGAAGGATTACATCACTACACAATATTTTGAATCAAGTTTGCCAGGAGTTTTCCCAAATGTTCCGAATTGTTCAATTTATACATTTTCAAGTACATAACTATAGAGAACATACAAAAATGCTATGGTAATAACAAATGTAAGTTTACACACTCCCATGAATGTCATACATGATGGATCATTAGCTTCCCTACAGAAAATACACTAATCTTCACACGTCTAAATGGCCCCTAGTCCCGTGTCACAGGCGTCCGTCTGGAACAACATCGGTACCTGGAAATCGTGCGTTACAAGAATCGGATGGGAGCACAGCGCTTCCTTCAGGTGTCTGAACGCCGCTTCGGTCTTGCCTGTCCATTTCACTCTTTTTGGGAGGCGGGCCCTGGTTAGATCGGTAAGGGGGGAGGCTATAACTGAAAAGTTGGGGATAAACCGGCTGTAGTATCCTGCCAGTCCCAGGAAGGACTTGACCTGTGTCTTGGTGCGTGGAACAGGCCAGTCACGTACCGCGTGCCCCAGGTACTCCACCTCTTCAAACCCTAGCTTGTTTTTCTTGGGGTTTTCTGTCAACCCGGCTTGCCTGAGCGTGTCCAGCACTGCCTGGAGGCGCTTCAGGTGCTCTTCCCAACCTTTGCTGTGGATGATGATATCATCCAAATAGGCCGCAGTGTACTGTTGGTGGGGTCGGAGGACTCAGTCCATCAGGCGCTGGAACGTGGGTGGGGCTCCGAGGAGACCGAATGGGAGGACCTGGTACTGATATAAGCCGTCCAGTGTCGAAAACGCCGTCTTCTCCCGGGAGGAGGCTGCCAACGGTACCTGCCAATATCCTTTGGTCAGGTCGAGGGTGCTGATGTACCGGGCCTTTCCCAATCGGTCGATGAGCTCGTCCACCCTTGGCATGGGGTAGGTGTCGAACAAGCTGATGTCATTCACACCCCGGAAGTCATTACAGAAGTGCAGGCTACAGTCCGGTTTGGGCACCAACACAATGGGGCTGCACCATGCGCTGTGGGACTCTTCAATGACCCTCATCCTCAGCATCGCTTCCAATTCCTGCTTCACAGCCTTCCTTCGGGCCTCAGGGATCCTGAATGGCCTATTTCATATCGTTTGACGGGTCCCAGCTTCTCTATGACCTCGTGCGGCCCGTGCCATGTTGCCAGGAACTTACTTTCTGCCGTGGGGATTAGGACCATTACCTTGTCTCCCACCTGGAATTCTCGGGGCTGGGTTCCTCGATTGTATACCTGGGCTTGGGCACGTTGGGCCTTCTCCATATGTTCCCTTAACACTGGCCATATGGCTGTCATCCGCTCCCTCATCGTCTCCACGTGTTCTACCACGCTGCGTAAGTGGGTTGGCTGGGCTTCCCACACCTTCTTGGCGAGGTCCAGTAGGCCGCGTAGCCTCCTCCCGTAGAGGAGTTCGAAAGGGGAAAATCCGGTGGATGACTGGGGTACTTCTCGGACTGAGAACATTAGGTAGAGTAGTCCTGCTCGATTACCTTCTGCAGCATTTGTTTGAGCGTTTTATTGAACCGCTCGATGAGCCCATCCGTCTGCGGGTGCAAGACGGAGGTCCGGATCTGCTTGATCTGTAGGAGAGCACACAAATCTTTCATTAGTCGGGACATGAATTCGGTACCTTGGTCAGTCAGGATCTCGTTCGGGATGACCACATGGCTTAAGAGGTGGAACAGCTCCCGGTCGACTCCCTTGGAGACCGCCGCCCGTAAGGGAATGGCCTCGGGATACCGGTGGCATAATCGACTATTACCAGGATGTACCAGTGTCCTCATGCCATTTTTACCAGGGGTCCCACTATGTCCATGGCTATGCGTTCAAAGGGCACCCCAATGATCGGTAGGGGGACCAGCGGGTTCCGGAAGTGTGCTTTCGGGGCAGTGATTTGACACTCCGGGCAGCTGCGACAAAAGTCTTCCACGGCCCTCCTCATCCCGGGCCAGTGGAACCTGGCGGCAATCCATTCCCGGGTCTTCTCCATTCCCAGGTGCGCCCCCAACAGATGGGTGTGGGCCAGCTGAAGAACGGTTCCCACGTACCATTGGTGCAGCAACAGTACCTCTCGAAGTTCCCCTTGTTAGTGTGACACCTGATTCAAAAGGTTATTCTTGATTTGGAAATGGGGGTATTGCCAGTCACTCACCCCCGAAAATGGCCATCCACCGTTATCACTTGGGCTCCGGCAGCTTTCAAGTTTGGATCCTCCCACTGGGCAGTCCCGAACTGTCCCCTCAGTTGGCCCATGGCGGGTGTCTCGGCTGGTCCCTCGAAATCGATGAGGGGGAGGATGGGCTCCACCAGTTGTTCACCAGGGGGTTCGGGTTCCGGTGCCTCCGGACCCGTCAATATGGGTTTGTCAACCGCTTGCTTCCGGGTCACGCAGATGACGGGTCGTCCTCGCTCTCGTCTGCCGCCGGCTCGTACCTTTTTCCTCAGCTCGCACCTCCACAGTGCTGTGAACAGCGCACAATCTCGTCCCATGAGGAGGGGTACCGGCAACTCTGGCACGGCATCCACCATCATCTAGCAGCGATGTTGGCCTGTACGGTCGGATACCGTTTGGTGTCACCGTGGACACAGGAAACAGAATTCTCCCCACCACGTTCGGTCCCCTGGGTCAGCAGGCTTGTGGCTATGAGCGTAACCACACTCCAGCAGTCCAATAGAGCTTCGGTGTCGTGTTCGTTGACTTTCACCGGGACCATGGGTGCCGGTGGTTTGTGGAGCGCCCAACAAGAGGTGATGTAGTTCACTGCGTGGCCCACCTTGCCTCCAGGGCTTGCTGATGGCATCGACTCCTCTCGAGCCGGGTAATTCCATGCAACGTGGCCCCGGGAGCCACTCTCTAAACACTTACTTTGGTCTCCATCTACCTGGGGTCGGCGGTGGTGGGTCGGCTCTCCCCCGGCTGTCTCTCCACGGGTCTGCGGCCCTTTGGCCCCACAAACTGTAGGTTCGGGGTATACGGTGGTGGGGGTGTCCTTCCGTCCTCTCGGACGGGTCCCCGACTCGACCCAGCTCCCTTTCAGCAGGGCCTCTGTGTTCTGATGTGTCTCCACTGCTCCCAGGTCCTCCAAGGTCTGGGGCACGCGTAGACTCGCTGCCCTCTTCATGTTGTGGGGTAGCGCCTGTAATAAGTGATCCATGATCACTTTGTCTATGATGGAGAGGGTGGATACGTCCGTTAGGAGCCATGCCCTGGTGAAGCACAGTAGGTCGCTCATCTGGGCTCGGGGGGAGGCGTCGGCCACAAACCTCCAGTCGTGGACCTGTTGGGCCCGACGGGCCAGACTGTACCCGTAGCGGCTGAGTATCTCCCGTTTGAGACCGTCGAAGTTAGCCGCCTGTTAGTTGTTAAGGTCCCAATATGCCTTTTGGGCATTCCCGGACAGGAACGGGGCCAGCGGACTGGCCCACTTCGGCCTTGGCCACCCTTCCCGTAGCACTGTCCATTCAAACACACAGAGGTATGTTTCGATGTCGTCGTCCTCCGTTAGCTTAATTAAAAACTGGTTTGGATGCAATTCAGTAGGCGCTCATCCTTGTAGCTTTCTGATTTCCTCAACCAGGCGGACATTCTGTAGCCGCTGATCCTCCAATATTCGTTCCTGAACCACCTGTTGCGCTTGTTGGGTTCGGATGAACTGAGCTATCAACTCGTCCATGCTGATACTGTGTAAACGTCAACCCTGATCTGGCCACGTTATCAGATTGCCCACATTCTCCACCACTTGTGGCAGATCAGTGGGTTTGGTCAAGACGTTTACACTGATCAGACATGGACACAAGGGTGATAGCTTGGTTTCAAGGGTGTTTATTTAAATAATAAAGAAAGAGAATGGAATAGGTCTCCTCCAGGAGACCTCCTTGGATACCGTCTTCTGGGCTCCGGGGTAACAAACCGAGCTCCCTCCATTGTCTGGTCCTGAGCACGACCATACGGGAGTAATCTCTCTTCCCCAGGCCCAACCTCCTGTGTGCTGAACTTCTGGCAGCTTTATGGGACACGTCCGGCTGGTGAGCAATCAGCCCCTTGATTACTCACCAACCTCAATCAACCCCAATTAGTCCTGGCCAGAGAGCCCGTCGAGACCTGGCACATCCAGCAGAGGGAGCCATCCCGGCGTGATGTAGACTCCGTCTGCCACCAGGCCTCGACGAGTCTCCCCCTGGTTGCTAACCTGCGGTACGCCACTATATATATATATATCATGATATACAGTATATTGCCTCCTAATATTGTACAATCTGTGTGTCGCTTCATTGGCCTGGGCTATTGTTTGTTTGAATTCAAGACCAGATTGATCTCAGTTTGTCAGTGTCAGAGTAGCCACTAATTTCGGTCATTTGTGTGGTATTAAAAAAGATTCAGCTATTGTCTTCTTTCATGTAAATGACGTAGGATTGCAACTAATGGGTTTTTAAATGGCAGATTTTTTTCAGACCCTGCTATTCAACGGTTATCACATTGGATTGTGGAAGCTATTATATTGGCCTATAAGAGCAAGGGGTTACAGCCTCTGGAAGGCCTGAGGGCTCACTCCACCAGAGGTATGGCTACGTCTTGGGGCTGTTTAAGGGCATCTCCTTGCTGGAGATTTGCTATGCGGCTTGTTGGGCATCCCCTCATACTTTTATGAGGTTCTACCAGCTAGACATCACTGCACAGTCTTTGGCGCATACTGTCCTCAGTGTCGGGGCCTCTGAAAGTTGATATGTTGAGACTACCTGGCTTCGGAGAACATGTGCGATACAAATAATTGATAGAGAACTTAAGGTTACTTGCATAACCCTGGTTCTCTGATATTATGAGTGAGATATCTCACCACATTCTTCTACACGCAAGAGGGCAGGCGAGTGGCTCTTTAGTATGAGGGGAGGGGCTCCTTCATTAGCCACTTGACCTGTATGTCTCCGACAGACGTGTGTGTTTGGTTATTTGAGCTACTTAAAGATTCTGTGAATCCCACAGTGAGATATCTCACTTATAATATCAGAGAACCGGCATTATGCAAGTAGCCTTAGGTTTTCCAACAGCAAGGCTCAGATGAACATGGCAGTGTCAACATAGCTGCTATCGTTTATAAAAGTTTTTCTGTATAAATGTCTAAATAAACTTTTCTATACCCCCATATCACACACTCACAAACTGAAAACATAACATGTGTACAATTAATTTGTTAGAGCGAGGTCACAAATATGTTACTAGTTTCAGGAAACTAGCCGTATGTCGCGTGTCACTACTTCACAGGAGCGCCATTTGAACGTAAAGTTTTGTGCAGAAATGCCTTCTGGAACATGTGAACTTTCATGTGCCTTAATGACAAACTTGTATGCCATCTGGATAACATAACAACAGCCTAACCAGCTCTGCTAGGGCGAGTAAAATGTTCAGAGTGAGCTGTTCTCTCATTTGTGTCTGGAAGTAGCTATCAAGCTAGCCAACGTTAGCCAGTTAGCTTGGGTGCTTGACTGTTGTTGTTAGGTCAGAACGCTCGGATCGACCCTACTTGTTGGCCAGAGTGTCCAGGGTGCGCTCCGAGAGTGAAACGCTCTGAATTACAAGTTTATCAACTTTCAAAGCAGAATTACTTTCCCATTGTTCCTCAACTGTAGTGTATCATATTCGATTTTCTAGCTCTGAGTCTCTACTTTTATCCAATGTAAAAAACACAATTTCAAATAAGACTGAATCTAGCAGGTCGGTCACATATTGCTTTCATTTGGATCCCCTGTAGCTTTAGAATCACAGCAAAGTTGGTTCCTGTTTCTTCTTCTTCTTCTCTGAGATTTTATGGCGTACCACAACTATTATTGTATTGCTGCCATCAACTGGACAGCGGTAAAAAAATAAATACGGAAAAGGGAAAAAAAACATTAATCCACACATATTACAAAAAAGAAAGTTATAAAAACATCCCACTCCTTCAGTCATTCAAAAACTCCATATCTCCCTACACAGGCCTTGGGACCTGCGAGGGTGGGATGGCACGAGACAGAACTTCATGTAGCTCCTCGGATGATAAATATTTGATTCCTATAAATAATTTAGCTGCAGAAACAATGTTGTCAATTTTCCTATACTTTTCCCCCACTTGAGCTGTGCCATTGACCACCATTGCTATAAAAGTAACAAAGTCCACCTTCTTCACATGAAGAATTTCTGGGTTCTGCTGCTGATAGGAAATCTCCGCAGGTCGTGGTGTAGGCTTAATATCCACCAGTATGGAACCTCCAGAGCTACTCGATTTGTCTACCCTTTTAACAGCCTTTGTACAGGAGACTCTCAACTCCCCTGTTTGGTACATCAAAGCACGACACATCTTATCCATCACTTCTCATGAGATCCAACACACGTTTCTTCTGATCAAAAGTCCACTTCTCTTGATTTTCACAGATTTAACTTTACCCATTGCTTTCACCACCAGTTTTGATATTTCAAACAGATCCACTAAGTTGGGCATATCTTGTTTACCCCAAAAACGCAATCCTACTAGAAGACGTATTTTCCACAACAATTGTGCTCCTTTTTCCATTCGCTTCCCTCTTTTGTCTACCGACTTGGTTCCTGTTTCACTCACATCTTTGGCCACGTTCGCGTGGGTCAAACAAAAACATCCTAATGATTGGTTGACAAATAGTGCCTCCCACAATACAGGTGATGGTATCATTTTTCTCTTCATTTGTTGTTGTTTAGTACTGTCTTTTGTTAGCTAGGGCCATCTACTTTAAATCCTGTCTGTCTTCCCAGTAGCCTACTTGAAACCACTGACTGCTCATAACTTGCAGCTGATTGTTGACATAACAACTAGGATTAAGGGGCAGAGTCGTATACTACGAAAAAAGTTAGATCCAATTTGTAAGTCACTCTGGATAAGAGCGTCTGCTAAATGACGTAAATGTAAATGTAAATCTACTCAGGGTTTTCTAAAGCAAGCCAGCTTCAGTTAGCTTCACATCAGGCTATATTCATAATATGAAGGCATAGCCTGCTCCAATCCCCAAAGCTAATTCAACTCAGTTTTGGCCAATTAAGCTAACAGCGCGTGCAAGTCCATTTATAAAAGGCAGTGCATATAGAACACTGATTTCTCGATCACAATGGAGAAATAAAAGAAAAAAGTACAAAATAACACGTTTTTTTTTTTTTTCACTGAGGAGCAGCCGCTTATTATGAGCACTTACAATAATTATGCGCATATCGTTACAGATAAAAGTAATACATTTGCATCTCCCAAAGCCCGCGACGAGGCTTGGCAGAAAGTTGCTGATGTGTTAATGTGTAAGTTCTTCCAAAAATGTATTACTTAACACACCTTTAGGTAATCTATGTGTGTTAAGTTTTCTCAGAATGACTGTTCATCCGTAACAACTAATAACTGTGCTTGATTTTAATATGCAATTTTAATAGGCCTATACAATTGAAGCGGTTTAAATATTCTTTCATGTTACTATTACAAAAGTTCCAATTGCAAATTAATATCAAGTGCTGGACCTTCTTTCATTTTTATGTGATCTATTTTTGGTTCCAGCACCTTTTTTACTTCTTTACATAAAATGATTTCTAGTTGAGCACGTTCTCCTTTACATCAACTGTAGCCTATATATCTCTTCATGTTAAGTTGTAACCTCGGAGGTTCAAAGAGAACGTAGCACCAAATAAAAACGAAATACAAAAACATAATTCAAACTGGTAAGTAGCTTAAGCTACACATACACTGAGTGTACAATTCGTCTGGGCATGGACTCTACAAAGCGTCGAAAGCGTTCCACAGGGATGCTGGCCCATGTTGACTCCAATGCTTCCCACAGTTATATCCCAGGGACAGCTCATCAGATCTTGCTGCCCCCTGTGCCTACAGCTCCTTTGTAAAAGGTTGTTTAAATCTAGTCCTTTTTTTTTATGTAGGCTACTGGATTTATTGCACTTGTTAACTATAGGCTTCTCTTTTGGTAGTTACATGGAGTACGATTAGCCTCCCTGACCCTCCCAGTGCTGGGCACATTTGGGAGGTCATCTTCCAAATAAGTGACTATGCAATATACCTTGCTTTAACTTCATTACTATTTTAACAAGCCATACTCAATAAGACAGGAACAACAGCTTCCTGATGATGAGGAGACCATCTCCATGTGTTCAGAGAGGCCTGTGGAGGTAATCACTTTCTATTTCAATGTTAGTCTTCTCACTGATGTCTTATTGTATTACTTCCACAGGACACAGACCCTCCTCATCATCAAGAGCCAGTTGCGTCCAGCTCCATGGTCTTTAGGGAGCCTTCAGAAGCCGTGGTAAGCATACACTTACATGCAATGTGCACATGCACACTTGAGACCATTTTTTAAAATCCGCTGCTATCTTTCTTTCTCAGCTAAGCGCAGACAGTGTGAGGGCGGTGTACAAGGATCCCTGGAGCTGTATATGGACCACAAAAGGCTTGACATACAACATAAAAGGCTCAAAATGGAACACACGACTCACAATGGAGAAACTAAAGCTCAAAATGGAAGTGCTCAAAGAAGTCAAAAAGGTATATTCTACTGTGTTACATTGTTTATTGATTATATAATTCATATAACAAAGATCTAAATCTAACATGTCTTTTCCCAAATGTCTTCTTTACAGAAATGCCAAAACATTTAAAATTAAAATGTGCCACAAACTGGACTGGATTTTGTCATGCATGTCTCCTTTATCACGTGAATTTAACATTCAAATACTGTATCTCTGCCATTTTAAAACAATCCACAACAGGTAGGCTATGAATGATCCTCTGTGGCTAATTCATAAATTATTTTATTTATTTATGTATAGACTGGAGCAATTATCACATTTTTAATTCAATTTTCTTTTGGGGAAGCTTTCCCTAGCCTATTTGACGCGCCGCCTACTCACCTAAACTATATCAAAACGTATAACTTATATTACCTAACTTTACATATATATTTCCAAGAACAACCGTGGATCCCCATGGGCTCCACATATGAACATGAGAAAGCATGTAGCCTAGCCTAGGCTACTAAGCACAGACTAGTAACATAAACAATTTAAATATCCTATTCCGTCCTTTTGAAAAAAAATGTAGGTCCATAATATTTCTTAATACCTGCCCAATCAAAATTATAATGGATTTCCTTGTGATGGATTTAACTCTTGACTTGTGGTGGTTTTAGTATTTTTTAGTTTTTACAGTGCCTACAGTAACATAAACTAAGGAAAAGGCTAATGTGTTCTTTAAAATAATTTTGTCATGTTAACTACAACTTTTTTATTAATGAAATGATTTGAGCGCTTACTTATTTTGTTTTTCCATTAGACGAGCTGCAACCAAAAACATCTAACCTACCTTGAGCTACAGTAGCTACACAATCTTACGAAGTAATTGATTTGCTATGCTGTCTCTCACAATCCTGTCATCGCGGTGGTCCACAAGGATGAGTTCAGCAGCATCAGGAGGAGGTGGATCTGCACTAGGGGTTCTCTCTTTTCGGATGGTTGCAATGTTGTGCAGCACTACACATGTAACTGTTGTCGCACCTGAAGCCTATGGAGGAAGTTACAGCGGGACTTGAGGATGCCGAAGGTGTTTTTGACCCTAGTGAGTGTCAGGGCCACATTGAACCGGTTCTGTGGCCCAGGGTCTGGATTTGGATAGGGTGTCATGAGGTATTGCTGACATGCATAGCCTCTGTCTCCAACAAGCAGCCCATTGAACTGACCTACAGTAAAATACAGATAGTTTAGGCCCACAAAATTATACAGGTTATCAACAGTTGCTGATGACCAGCTAGAAACAATGTAACATTTAGGTAAATCTTGTCATCACCTTGCTCGAATCTTTGGGACAGAGAAGACTCTCTAAAGATGCGCGAGTCATGCACGGAGCCAGGCCACTTCGCCTCAGTGTTGGTGACAAGGCCCTGATGGTCACAGATCATCTGAAAATATCATAAGTATAAGGATGGGAAGAAACGGATGTAAATAAATTCTTGGCCTATTGCACATGAAGCCATTCCTCATGACACCATACTGGATTTGATGAGACACAATCAAATAAATAGACTACAGTTCTTGTTGTATTCCGCTGTCCTACTGGTTAACTGTATAAACTGTAATTCACTTATAAATTAAATAATTTCTGAACATCACTGGTTAATGCACGTCTATCAGTGTATGCTTGGACTTGACCTAACATCACTAGATAGAATGATCATAGATATAAGCCATATGCTTGCTTAAAATGTCTGCATCTCCAACGCTGTACAGGAATGTGCCACATGCAAACAAGCGCAAAGTGATGCACACGGTTTGCATTGTGGGCAACAAGCCACTTCTGTGAGTGGGGTTGGAGACATGTGGGTCTAACAGCCAGCATAAGTATACCCCCCTGCAGAAAAACGATAACGCTCATAAAGGGAAATATCTGAAAACAACAAGGATTATGCCTATCTCTAAAAACTCTTGCTGAGCGCAAAGTTCCTCTTTCAATCTGAGCGCCGATATCCACTGGGTTCTCGTCCAAAAAAATACATGCCATGTTTGAGAGTGCATTTGATTGGTCGGGAAGTAGAGCTTATACACGCTCACTTGAGATTCAGTAATTAGCCTCAAGTTATCCTGCACCGAAGCAGGTTAGTTTTAGAGGACATGTTGCCATAGAAATGTACCTGGCTAAAAGGTATGACTGATTATCCCGAGTTGAACTCAGAGTTGACCAAAGTTACCTCGTTAACTCCTCAAACCCGGTACATAGTATACCCCTCTGAGCAATTTGTGATTGTTGTTGTTTTGGTTGTCAGTGCCTGTATTGGAGGCAGAGTGGTCTCACCTGTCCAGCCAATTAGTAATTAGTGCCGGGAGGTGTGTTCTTCACCTCTGCTAGAAAATCAGCAATTAGTATTAGTACTTCAGTATCCCCTAGTTCTTCAGCAGCGGCCGCAAAGATGTTCTGCGGAGTTATTCGAGGAAGGCTTCACACCACTCGCTCATTCGCTTGCCTAGTTATTTTCCGATTATCTAATTTTGCTCTTTTGTAGCTTTGGGAAGTATGTGTATGATTTCTATCCCTGTAGGTTTTACAGATGCTCCCCACCCCGTGGTTGCTACCATTCTAATCTAGTGTAACCTGCGTGCACAACTCATGTGGACTTCCTAGTCTCTGGCAGGCTTTGGAACTGCCAATCTGTGGTCAAGAAGACTCAGCCTATGTTGCCTTTCAGTCCCTACACTTTTTGGACCTGACGGAGACATGGATTACCCCAGAGAACACTGTACTCCAGCTTCTCTCTCGTCATCTGACTAGTATGACTCGCTCCTGCAGGTTCATGCTCTACAACATCCATAGAGTACAACCTTTCCTCGCTTAGGAAGCGGCGTAGGCACTTGTCATATCCCATCTGGACTACTGAAACTCTCTGTTGGCTGGGCTCCCCGCTAGTGCCATCAAACCCCTGTAACTTATCCAGAATGCCGCAGCCCGTCTGGAGTTCAACCCTCCGAAGTTCTCCCATCCTCCTCTGTACATTCCACTGGCTTCCAGTTGAAGCTCACATCCACTACAAGACCATGGTGCCTGCCTACAGAGCAGCAAGGGGAACTGTCCCTCCCTACCTTCAGGCTATGCTCAAACCCTACATCCCAAACCGAGCACTCCATTCTGCCTCCTCTGGTCTCTTGGCCGTCCCACCCGTACAGGAGGTCAGCTCCCACTCAGCCCAGTCAAAGCTCTTCTTTGTCCTGGCACCCCAATGGTGGAACCAGCGTCCCCACGATGATAAGACAGAGTCCCTGACAGTCTTCCGAAAATATCTGGAACCCTACCTCTTCAAAGAGTATCTAAAATAAGACATCTGTTTTTTGTAACTTGCACGACTTTTCCTGCTAGCACTGACTTTGCTGATACCTTCTTTATTGAGGGAAAATGTACTTACTACAACGGTGATGTGGTTGTCCCACTTCGCTATCTTAAGATGAATGCACTAAGTCGCTCTGCATCTGCTAAATGACTAAAATGTTTACAATAAAAGTTAAAATCACATTATTTCTGTAAAGTTCATTCAGTTGACATGTAGTCACAAGTCGGACAATTTTTATAACTATAATGTAACACATTGAAGTGATCTGCTCTAATGCGCCAAAGGAGTTACTTCTGCCAAAATGGTACTGCAATTGTTTGAGTTTGCTAAGGTTCTTTAGGCTTTCAGAAGTTGACCAACCGATCTAATATCAAAGACAGTGGCCATTATATGCTATATAATTTTCATAATTTTCTGATCGACTGATGATTTGAAAAGTAGGCTGCCATTCAAATAGTCTATTTACGATGCAAACTTGCTACTTTCCTCACTTAAGCCTACCTGTCTACCTGCGTAGCCAGCAACAGAGATGCAAGCGGAAGCCAGACATCCCACTCGCTATTTCTTTTCTTGTTCATACACAGTCAATGAACTAAGCAGACCAGACCCAGCTGCTAATGCATTGGTGGATGTAGCTCAGTTGATAGAGCATGGCGTTTGCAACGCCAGGGTTGTGGGTTCGATTCCCACAGGGGGTATGAAAAAAAAAGAATGTATGCACTAACTGTAAGTCGCTCTGGATAAGAGCGTCTGCTAAATGACTAAAATGTAAATGTAATGTGCCTATGGGATAGCCACCCCCTTAAGCAGACCGGAACTGACCATTATTTTTCTATGGTAAATGGCCTGAGTGGAAAATCTTCATTTATCCACCATCTTTGGCCAGCAACCGGCTGATTGACACACCTCGACACACCTCAACACCTGTGGGGGAGGGTGGGACCCCTCGGTATGTCCAGTTGTCCAATGAAAACTCAGTTTTAAAAGTTCATATTCTGTTAACTCGGTCATACCCAAATAATGTTGACTCGTTCTATATCGTATTTGTGGCCAAAGCATAAATTGGAGAAAAAACTTCCAAAACCTCATCTCAAAGTTGTATCTCAAGTAGACTTTTTATTGGGCGGATCCGATTATGCTAAGCCGTGCACCGGTCTATGGAGGGAGGAGCGCCTTTCTCAAATCGAACAGTAATCTGCGCCGCTCTGTCATTTTGCCAACAAGGCAGAATGGTATATTGTCCAGAAACATACTCTTTTCCATAAAATAGATGTTTGAATATAACTATTTTTCATTGGGAAGGCAGATAGTGTTTTTATCAAGCCCAATCCCTTTTTGCATGGGAAAACACAGAATCGTAAGTAATTACTACACATGCTTAATTATGTCACTTTTGTTTTGAGCCAATTTAGCCGTGGGCTTACACCTGAGGATGAGCAGGCCAATCAGTGGTCAACTCGCATTAATATGTTTTATGACCGGTTTACGCCCACACCATTGTTGCGGTACGCCCACACTATTCCAACCCAGAAAAGCTGCTTTTTAACATACTTAATTACCATCTTTTGGAAGGAAATCAATTTCACTCATATTGTAAGTAATTATAGGTCATATTTCATAGAAATCTGGAAACACTGGATAGCTACTTTAACGTCCCCTCCTTTGACTGCAATATTTTCTAATATATCTGGAATGTTATTTATTTTACCAGAAAGAGTATCTAAATAATGTCTCGCAGTAGTACCAGTGTGAAGTAAGATCCATTTCATTATTAGAAAGTAAGTGGTTTTGCTATGTAAGCAGGCCTATCTATGAGGAAAAAACTATAGTAACACTATCTTCCCACACGATGGCACTCCAAGACAGTTCACCACTAGACCTACCATCTGGTCCTGAGGCTGTCAGGTGACATCACAGCCTCCAATAGGATATTCATATGTTGCATCCCCATTCCCAAGAGAAAGGAGGGGGCGCGTTCAGCAAGACGCAATGTTTGGGAACATTCAGATAGAAATATGCTATGTAGAACAAACATGCATCACTGACATGTAGAATGTGGACTCCCGTTGGCTCTATTTGTGGTATTTCTATCTGCAACGTTTAAGAACGTTTTCGTACTGAACATGGCCCAGAAGAGCACATCTGAGAACCCCATTTAAACAGATTCTGAAATAATAAAACATAATATTGGTAACTGTCAAAGATAAAACAGGTCCAAAATGGATATCATTGTCTTTATTGTTAATCAAAAAAAGATAACTTGCCTATAATATATGATTTGAATATTTAAATTTACAGGTAAGAGGAATTTGATCAGGAGTGGTTTGAAAGTGCTGCAGGGATCATTGTTATCAACCATCCTAATGGCATCAATCATTGTTAGGTAAACAGTGTGGTTTGTATAATAACAATATTACACAATGTACAGTTGTCAACACAAACAGGATTTGTGAATGCATAAGCTGGGATGGTCTGTTAGGAAGTACAGTGCCTCTAGAAAGTCTACACTTCCTTGAACTTTTTTTCACATTTTGTTGCGTTGTTTTTTTGTCATTGATCTATACAAAAAACTCCATAATGTCAAAGTGAAAAGAAAATTCTAATATGTTTACAAAATAATAATTTAACAACTAAAATATAGTTGTTGCAAAAGTTATATGAACTCACTTTGTGTGAAATAATAGGGGTTGACATGATTTTTGAATGACTACCCCTTCCTCTGTCTCCTATACATACAACATATGTAAGGTCCCTCAGTAAAGTATTGAATTTCAAGCACAGATTCAACTACAAAGACCAGGGAGCTTTTCTAAAGCCTCATAAAGAAGGGCAGTGATTGGTAGATGGGTAACAATAAAAATCTGACATTGAGTATATCTTTAAGCATGGTCAAGTTAACAATTATGCTGTGGATGATAAACCACCCAGACACATCAAAGATTCAGTCGTCCTTCTGAACTGAGCTGCAGGACAGGAAGGAAACTGCTTAGGGATGTCACCATGAGGCCATTGTTGATTTCAAAACAGCTACAGAGTAAAATGGCTGTGATGGGAGAACTGAGGATGGATCAACAACATTGTAGTGACTCCACAATAATGACCTAAATGACAGAGTGAAAAGAAGAATAAAAATGTACAGAATATTATTTTTTTTTCCAAAACATGTATACAGTGAGGGAAAAAAGTATTTGATCCCCTGCTGATTTTGTATGTTTGCCCACTGACAAAGACATGATTAGTCTATAATTTTAATGGTAGGTTTATTTTAACAGTGAGAGACAGAATAACAACAACAAAAAATTGTCATTTTTTTTGTCATTTAGCAGACGCTCTTATCCAGAGCGACTTACTGTTAGTGAGTGCATACAAATTGATTAGCATTTTAATGAGGGAAATAAGAATTTGACCCCTCTGCAAAACATGATTTAGTACTTGGTGGCAAAACCCTTGTTGGCAATCACAGAGGTCAGACGTTTCTTGTAGTTGGCCACCAGGTTTGCACACATCTCAGGAGGGATTTTGTCCCACTCCTCTTTGCAGATCTTCTCCAAGTCCTTAAGGTTTCGAGGCTGACGTTTGGCAACTCGAACCTTCAGCTCCCTCCACAGATTTTCTATGGGATTAAGGTCTGGAGACAGGCTAGGCCACTCCATGACCTTGATGTGCTTCTTCTTGAGCCACTCCTTTGTTGCCTTGGCAGTGTGTTTTGCGTCATTGTCATGCTGGACTACCCATCCACGACCCATTTTCAATGCCCTGGCTGAGGGAAGGAGGTTCTCACCCAAGATTTGACGGTACATGGCCCCGTCCATCGTCCCTTTGATGCGGTGAAGTTGTCCTGTCCCCTTAGCAGACAAACACCCCCAAAGCATAATGTTTGATGGTGGGGATGGTGTTCTTGGGGTCATAGGCAGCATTCCTTCTCCTCCAAACACGGCGAGTTGAGTTGATGCCAAAGAGCTCGATTTTGGTCTCATCTGACCACAACACTTTCACCCAGTTCTCCTCTGAATCATTCAGATGTTCATTGGAAACTTCAGACGGGCCTGTATATGTGCTTTCTTGAGCAGGGGGACCTTGCGGGCGCTGCAGGATTTCAGTCCTTCACGGCGTAGTGTGTTACCAATTGTTTTCTTGGTGACTATGGTCCCAGCTGCCTTGAGATCATTGACAAGATCCTCCCGTGTAGTTCTGGGCTGATTCCTCGCCGTTCTCATGATCATTGCAACTCCACGAGGTGAGATCTTGCATGGAGCCCCAGGCCGAGGGAGATTGACAGTTATTTTGTGTTTCTTCCATTTGCGAATAATCGCACCAACTGTTGTCACCTTCTCACCAAGCTGCTTGGCGATGGTCTTGTAGCCCATTCCAGCCTTGTGTAGGTCTACAATCTTGTCCCGGACATCCTTGGAGAGCTCTTTGGTCTTGGCCATGGTGGAGAGTTTGGAATCTGATTGATTGATTTCTTCTGTGGACAGGTGTCTTTTATACAGGTAACAAACTGAGATTAGGAGCACTCCCTTTAAGAGTGTGCTCCTAATCTCAGCTCGTTACCTGTATAAAAGACACCTGGGAGCCAGAAATCTTTCTGATTGAGAGGGGTCAAATACTTATTTCCCTAATTAAAATGCAAATCAATTTATAACATTTTTGACATGCGTTTTTCCGTTTTTGTTGTTGTTATTCTGTCTCTCACTGTTCAAATAAACCTACCATTAAAATTATAGACTGATAATTTCTTTGTCAGTGGGCAAATGTACAAAATCAGCAGGGGATCAAATACTTTTTTCCCTCACTGTATGTATGCAACAAGGCACTAAAGTCATACTGCAAAAAAACACGGAAAAGGAATACACTTTTCTGCCTACATGCAAAGCCTTATGTTTGGGGCAAATCCAACACAACACATCACTGATTAACTGCCTCCTTATTTTCAAGCATGGTGGTGGCTGGATCATGGCATGGGTATTCTTGACATCGGCAAAGACTGGGGAGTTTTTCAGGACCTGCTTCAGTCTGCTTTACACCAGACACTGGGAGAGGAATTCACCTTTCAGCAGGACAATAACCTACAACACAAAGCCAGATCTACACTAGAGTTGCTTACCAAGAAGACAGTGAATGTTCCTGAGTGGCCAAGTTAACAGTATTGACTTAAATCTGCTTGAAAATCTATGGCAAGACTTGAAAATTGCTGTCTAGCCATGATCCCCAACACCTTGACAGAAATTGAATTTTGAAAAGAATAATGGGCAAATATTGCACAATCCAGGTGTGCAAAGCTCTGATGAGATTTACCCAATAAGACTAATACCTGTAATTGTGGCCAAAGGTGTTTCTAACATGTCATGATTTAACTGGATAGAACCCAAATGCAGACAAGTACACCAAGCCAGAGAAGGTTTAACAGGTGTATTTACAATGTTCAATAGTCCAGGTTTCCAATAATAGGGGAAGAGCAAGTCCAGGTTACAGGGAGGGTAACAGATCCAGGTCAGGGCAGGTGTGGTACCGTAATGTCCTAGTGTCCGTGGTGAGTCCAAAAGGGAGGTCCGGTAGTGGAGAGCAGGATGGTGGTGGCAGGAGTGAAGCGGAGGCAGGAGTCAGGTTCCAATAATCTGTGGCACAGGAGAAAAGTAAATAGAACAGGCCAAAAACACAAAGAGCGAAAACAAACAGGTTGAGTCGGCAGCGAGACTAACATGGTCGTCTTGACTATGATCTGACGATGAGTGGTAAGTTTGACCGGGTCTTAAAGGCTGAGGTGATTATGGTGAATGAGCTGCAGCTGGAACCCTGACTCCCGCACACCAGACTTCACTCCTGCAATCAAGGACAGACAGAGGGAAGGGAGAGAGTAGAGAGAGCTACCTAGCAGCAGCAGGCCTAACAGTACCCCCCCTCTACGGACGCCACCTGGCGGCCGACAGGGTTTATCGGGATGTAACCTATGAAACTCTCGGACCAGAGCAGGATCCACAATGAAGCTCCTGGGCACCGAGGAACGTTCCTCAGGACCATAACCCTCCCAATCCACCAGGTACTGGAAACCACGACCCCGGCGGCGAACATTCAGAAGGACAGTGTAGACCGGACCCCCACCCACGATCCTGGGCGGAGGAGGGGGACGAGAGGGCGGGCACAGAGGGCTAACCGACACAGGCTTAATCTGGGAAACATGAAAGGTGGAATGAACCCGTAGGGAGGCAGGAAGCTGTAGCTTAACCGCGCAGGGGTTAACAATAGACAGTATCTTGAACGGTCCTATAAAACGAGGCGCCATCTTCTTAGACTCCACTTTCAATGGAAGGTCACGTGACTTAAGCCATACCTCTTGACCAGGAGAGTAACCGGGAGCCTGGGACCGGTGACGGTTGGCTTGCCTCTGCATGTACGCCGAAGCTCGGGACAGAGCTACCCTGGCCTTCCTCCAGACCTTGAAGCAGCGGCGCATGTGGGACTGCACCGAGGGTACCGCCAGTTCCCTCTCTTGAGAAGGGAACAGGGGATGTTGATAACCCAGAGCACACAGAAAGGGAGACAAACCAGAGGAAGCGTTAGTCAAGGTGTTATGAGCATATTCCACCCAGGGGAGCATGGAGCTCCATGACCCAGGGTTAGACCCTGTGACACAGCGGAGAGCGGTCTCCATCTCCTGGTTCGCTCTCTCGGCTTGCCCGTTGGTCTGGGGGTGATATCCAGAGGACAGGCTGGATGTGATGCCCAAAGCTTTACAGAAAGCTTTCCACACCTGGGAGACAAACTGGGGACCCCTGTCAGAGACAATATCCGTGGGTAGACCATGAGAGCGGAACACATGTTCAACCAAAATATCAGCCGTCTCTCTGGCAGTGGGCAGTTTAGGTAGGGCCAAAAAATGAGCGAACGTAGAAAAACGATCAATCACAGTAAGAATGACAGTCTTTCCAGACGAGGGGGGAAGTCCAGTGACAAAATCCATAGCAATGTGCGACCAGGGCCGGCTGGGTATAGGTAGAGGTCGTAGATGAACAGCGCTGGCCTGGGTGGAGTTCTTACTATGTGCACATACCGTACAAGCAGCAATGAAGGCTCGAGTGTCCGCCTCCATCGTGGGCCACCAGAACTTCCGTCGCACAAAGTCAAGGGTCCGCGAAACTCCAGGGTGACAGGTAAGGGGAGACGAGTGAGCCCACTGAAGTACCTGGGAGCGAGCAGACTCAGGGACAAACATCCGGTTAGGAGGACCCCTCCCAGGGTCAGCTTGATGATGTTGAGCCTGTCTAACAATCCCTTCGATGTCACACGTGATGGCCGCAATACTGCAGGTAGGACGCAAGATGGGTTCAGGGTTACTACCAGTATCAACAGCCGAATGAACACGAGACAGGGCGTCAGGCTTGACGTTGCGTGACCCAGGACGGTAAGACAGAGAAAAATTGAATCTCCCAAAAAATAGTGCCCACCTGGCTTGACGGGGGTTGAGCTGCTTCGCTGACTGGAGGTAAGCCAGATTCTTATGATCCGTCCAAACGATGAAGGGTTGTTCCGCCCCCTCCAACCAATGTCGCCACTCCTCGAGAGCCAGCTTAACGGCGAGCAGTTCACGATTGCCAACATCATAATTCCTCTCTGCCTGAGAAAGTTTCCTTGAGAGAAAAGCACAGGGATGCAGTTTGTTATCTTCAGGAGAACGTTGTGACAACACCGCACCTACCCCAGTGTCGGATGCATCCACCTCCACGACAAACTGGCGGTCGGGGTCCGGCTGCATCAGAATGGGAGCCGAGGCGAAGCAATGTTTCAGTTCTTCGAACGCTGATCCGGCCCCTTCATTCCAAGCGAACGGTCGTGAGATGGAGGTGAGAGCGGTGAGTGGCGCCGCAATGCGGCTGTAGTCCTTGATGAACCTCCTATAGAAGTTCGCAAACCCCAGGAATCGTTTAAGTTGTTTGCGGGTGGAGGGGGCTGGCCAGTCCGTGACAGCAGAGATCTTAGCTGGGTCCATCCGCAACTCCCCCTGAGCTATGATGTAACCCAAAAAAGAGGTCTCAGACACATGAAATTCACATTTCTCCATCTTCACAAACAGTTTGTTCTCCAACAACCTTTGCAACACCTGGCGCACATGCAGTTCATGTTCCTGGGAGGACTCTGAGAAAATCAAGATATCATCCAGATAGACAAAAACAAACCGATTCAACATGTCCCGAAGGACATCATTGACTAGTGCCTGAAAAACAGCAGGGGCATTGGACAACCCAAAAGGCATAACAAGATACTCAAAATGTCCCAAGGGTGTGTTGAAGGCAGTCTTCCATTCATCACCTTTACGAATGCGCACCAGGTGATACGCATTTCGTAGATCCAGTTTGGTAAAGATAGTTGCACCATGAAGGAGGGGAAAAGCAGAATTAATTAATGGCAGAGAATATTTGTTTTTAATGGTGATGTTGTTAAGTCCACGGAAATCAATACAGGGTCTGAGGGTCTTATCCTTCTTAGCAACAAAAAAGAATCCCGCTCCTACAGGTGACGAGGAAGGACGAATAATACCTGCCGCCAAGGAGTCCCGAATGTAGTTCTCCATAGCCTCCGTCTCCGGGCGAGAGAGATTGTACAGGCGACTGCTGGGGAGCGGGGCTCCTGGCTGGAGGTCAATGGCGCAGTCGTAAGGCCGGTGAGGAGGAAGAGAAGTAGCTCTGTGTTTGCAGAAAACGGATGCCAGGTCATGATACACGTCAGGAACAGCAGAAAGATCCATGGACTCCAGTGGAGGTTGAGGCACAGTGCTGGCAGGGGTCTGAGCAGAACACAAACAATTCACATGACAAAATGTGCTCCATGAAACAATTCTACCTGTCACCCAATCAATGTGTGGATTGTGTTTTATGAGCCAGGGGATACCAAGGACCAGGGGGGTCTGTGGGCAGTCGATTATATGGAATTGAATGTTCTCCTGATGATTTCCCGACACTCTGAGACAAACAGGAACAGTCTGATGGGTAATACGGGTCAACAATTGTCCATTTAGACCCTTAGCCTGCAGCGGACAGTCCATAGGAACAGTCTCCAAATCCATTTGTTGAGCCCACTCTCTATCCAAAAAGCTTTCGTCGGCACCAGAGTCAACCAGCGCACTAACAGAGAAATTCTGGGACTGCCACTGGAGGGATGCCTGGAGCAGAATGCGGGGAGAAGAGGAAGAATCCGCTGCTCGGCTCACCAAAACTTCTCCCAATAATGATGAGCCGGCCCTTTTCCCGGACGAACTGGGCAGGAAGGCACGAAATGACCAGCTTCTCCACAATAAAGGCAGACCCGAGCCTGAATACGACGTGCACGCTCCTCTGAGGACAACCGTGCACGACCCACCTCCATGGCTTCGGGTTCAGTGCTCCTCGTATCAACTCGGGAAGACACGGCTTTCTCCGTAGGGAAGATGCGGGGAGGAGTTTGTTGACGACAGACAGGTTGCTTGGAACTAACACTCCTCTCCCGGCGGCGCTCCCGAATCCGATTATCCACCCTGATGGTGAGTGAAATAAGATTATCCAGCGTAGGCGATTCATCATATGACACCAATTCAGCTTTTAAAGTCTCAGACAAAGCATTGATGAACACTCCTTGTAATGCCTCGTCATTCCAACCACTCACTGCCGCTAAAGTCCGAAACTCCACTGCCATCTCCGCCACACTGCGAGCCCCCTGCCGAAGAGAAAACAACCGTTTCGCAGCCTCCTTATCCCGTACGGGGTGGTCAAAAACCTTCCTCATCTCAGTGGTGAAGGCAACGTAAGCGTTGCAAATGTCCGACTGACTCTCCCAGACCGCGGATCCCCAGGCACGAGCGGAACCGCTAGTAGAGTTGATAAGGTAGGCAATACGGGCTTTTTCTGAGGCGTAGGTGAGGGGCTGTTGTTCAAACACTAACGAGCATTGAGTCAAAAAATCGCCACAGGTTCCCATGTTCCCGTCATAGCGCTCTGGAGCAGGAACAAAAGGCTCTCTGATCTGGGCTGAAGGGGTAGGAAAAACAGGTGGAGCAGGAGAAGGAGCAGTTTGTATGCCATGCCCGAGGGGTGCATTATTAACTTGGGTAGTAAGGGCAGACACTTGATTGGTGAGTAATTGAACCTGATTAAGCAGCACCTGACTGTTCTCAGCTATAGTCTTAAACAGGGTATCATGTTGGCCAAGTAAAATGCCCTGATTGGCTATGGCAGTCCAAATTTGAGTGCACTCTGGGGTGGTATCCGAGCTACTGTCTGCTGGGTTCATGTTGGTCAGATCATACTGTCATGATTTAACTGGATAGAACCCAAATGCAGACAAGTACACCAAGCCAGAGAAGGTTTAACAGGTTTATTTACAATGTTCAATAGTCCAGGTTTCCAATAATAGGGGAAGAGCAAGTCCAGGTTACAGGGAGGGTAACAGATCCAGGTCAGGGCAGGTGTGGTACCGTAATGTCCTAGTGTCCGTGGTGAGTCCAAAAGGGAGGTCCGGTAGTGGAGAGCAGGATGGTGGTGGCAGGAGTGAAGCGGAGGCAGGAGTCAGGTTCCAATAATCTGTGGCACAGGAGAAAAGTAAATAGAACAGGCCAAAAACACAAAGAGCGAAAACAAACAGGTTGAGTCGGCAGCGAGACTAACATGGTCGTCTTGACTATGATCTGACGATGAGTGGTAAGTTTGACCGGGTCTTAAAGGCTGAGGTGATTATGGTGAATGAGCTGCAGCTGGAACCCTGACTCCCGCACACCAGACTTCACTCCTGCAATCAAGGACAGACAGAGGGAAGGGAGAGAGCAGAGAGAGCTACCTAGCAGCAGTAGGCCTAACATAACATCTATTGACTCATTAGTGTTTTATTTTTCATTAATCTCTAAACAATGTTAGAATTTTTCTTCCACTTTGACATTACAGAGTATTTTGTGTAGATCGTTGACAAAAAATGACAATTAAATCAATTTTAATCCCACTTTGTAACAAAAAATGTGAAGAAATCCAAGGGGAGTGTAGACTTTTTATTGCCACTTAATGTAGTGAACCTACATTTATTTTTGGTGGTAGTGTAAGTCGACTCAAATGTATCTTGTGTTAGTTTAGTAGATATAGAAGAGAAACACTAGAATATCAGATGGTTAAAAGATAAAAATATTATATTCAAATGTTAAAAATAATAATTTAAAAAACGAAAATCAGGTTGTTCTTGTTATTTAGAAACTGTGGAAATACTCTTTTTTAAAAACACTTTATACCGTACTAAACAAAAACAAAAGGACAATGGCTTCATATGAGACCCTACTTATTATTAAGTAGTAATTCTCTGCCACACACGCACACAATTTATGGCTTGTCAAGCATTATCAGTCAGAAATCATGCTTTGACTAGAAATGGTGGTGAGGGCGCATTAAAACATGTATCCCTCATAGTAATATTTTGGTTAGACAGTCTCTCTACACATTATTCTCATTACTTTAAATACCAATACATTGGTAAAAACATGTTCTACAAAATTATATACAAATGAATATAAAATAAGAAACATAAATTTCTCTCAAATAATTTTCTAAACACAATCATGGTGAGAAAATAGTCATCATTTGGAAATGGTAATAATGTCAGAAGTTTATGTGATATATTAACACTCTTAAAATGTATTGCATTCTATCAATAATGCATCAAATATTTGCATGCTTTTATTTTATCATTCTAATCTTTGATGGTCCACATTGTGATAGTTTTGGAGACCAAAGTGTTACACTTTGATTTTGGGGTTCAAAGAATGAAAATCTATACCTTGCAAGTGCAATCTACTACTGATGACCCCAATGACCTTGTCATCAAATCCATGCAAGACATGACACAACTGGTTTACTGTGCAAGTCAACACAACTCCTTTATTGAGTTACAATTGTCATACTTTAACATTCATAATATTTTAACTATTCGAGACTGAACACTGTAGCATTTCAGATGGTAGCATTTTTCATTGGTTGAACAAAAATTCAAATTAAAGAGAAAGTTTACCCAAAAATCTAAGTTTGTCAGATGATTCCATGCAACAAAAACATGGTCTCAGGTTGAGGTGAATCCATATTCAACAGCATCTGTTGTGCAGATCAGCCTATATGCATTAGGAGATATCTGCAGGTCTGAATCCCAAATGAATGGAAAATATAGCCACTATATAACTAACATAATTAGATGTGTGCCACCAATGGAAGGCAGGAATAAGAGACTTCTAACTGATTGAAAGGTGCAAAACAATTCAAACTGACCTGGCATGGCCTGCATCACGTGCTCTGATAGCCTACAACCATACCAGTGAAGTTGAAAATGCTTCAAACATATTGTGAAATTGCTAGAGACATAGGGGAAATCCAATAACAGAGGAACCTCTGGTATATTTCATTCTGAATGCATCATAGGGAAACGGACGTGTTGAAAATGTCTGTTGAAAGAGTTAAATACTTTACTGACACATTTACAGTTGAAGTCGGAAGTTTACATACACCTTAGCCAAATACATTTAAACTCAGTTTTTCACAATTCCTGACATTTAATCCTTGTAAAAATTCCCTGTCTTAGGTAAGTTAGGATCACCACTTTATTTTAAGAATGTGAAATATCAGAATAATAGTAGAGAGAATGATTTATTTTAGCTTTTATTTCTTTCATCACATTCCCAGTGGGTCAGAAGTTTACATACACTCAATTAGTGTTCGCACACACTTTTTCAGTTCTGCCCACAAATGTTCTATAGAATTGAGGTCAGGGCTTTGTGATGGCCACTCCAATACCTTGACTTTGTTGTCCTTAAGCCATTTTGCCACAACTTTGGAAGTATGCTTGGGGTCATTGTCCATTTGGAAGACCCATTTGCGACCAAGCTTTAACTTCCTGACTGATGTCTTGAGATGTTGCTTCAATATATCCACATACTTTTCCTTCCTCATGATTCCATCTATTTTGTGAAGTGCACCAGTTCCTCCTGCAGCAAAGCACCCCCACAGCATGATGCTGCCACCCCCGTGCTTCACGGTTGGGATGGTGTTCTTCGGCTTGCAAGCAACACCCTTTTTCCTCCAAATATAACAATGGTCATTATGGCCAAATAGTTTTTGGTTCATCAGACCAGAGGATATTTCTCCAAAAAGTACGATCTTTGTCCCCATGTGCAGTTGCAAACCGTAGTTTTTATGGCGGTTTTAGAGCAGTGGCTTCTTCCTTGCTGAGCGGCCTTTCAGGTTATGTCGATATAGGACTCATTTGACTGTGGATATAGATACTTTTGTACCTGTTTCCAGCATCTTCACAATGTCCTTTGCTGTTGTTCTGGGATTGATTTGCACTTTTCGCACCAAAGTACGTTCATCTCTAGGAGACAGAACGCGTCTCCTTCCTGAGCGGTATGACGGCTGCGTGGTCCCATGGTGTTTATACTTGCGTACTATTGTTTGTACAGATGAACGTGGTACCTTCAGGCGTTTGGAAATTGCTCCCAAGGATGAACCAAAGTTTTGGAGGTCTACCATTTTTTTCTGAGGTCTTGGCTGATTACTTTTGATTTTTCCATGATGTCAAGCAAAGAGGCGCTGAGTTTGAAGGTAGGCCTTGAAATACATCCACAGGTACACCTCCAATTGACTCAAAGTATGTCAATTAGCCTATCAGAAGCTTCTAAAGCCATGACATCATTTTCTGGAATGTTCCAAGCTGTTTAAAGGCACAGTCAACTTAGTGTATGTAAACTTCTGACCCACTGGAATTGTGATACAGTGAATTATAAGTTAAATAATCTGTCTGTAAACAATTGTTGGAAAAATTACTTGTGTCATGCACAAAGTAGATGTCCTAACCGACTTTGAAAAAGTTGTTGAAAAACAAGTTTTAATGACTCCAACCTAAGTGTATGTAAACTTCAGACTTCAACTGTATGAGTAAAACGATAGGGTAGTAAACACAGACATGCACAATGTCATTAAGTGAGCAGTCAAGACCATATTGTAGATGCACATCAATGATGCAGAGCGGTTGCCACATACAATAGTGTTTTATAATTATCCTTATTGATTGACTCTTCCTTGCTTTAGTCTGATTATAACATGTGGTTCTGACAACAGTATAGTATTACCACAACAGATACAGAATGGGCATAGGCATGCTTGTTGACTGGGTTGTCACACTTGTCGGTAAGTTTGGAGGTTCCTTTCACACAACTACAGGTAATATACTCTGAAAAATGACATAACAAAATATTGAAGTAAAAATATTTAGAGGAATCCCTAAGCTGCTACATCCTGGATTCAGGTAAAAAGTAGAGAAATGTTGCTATAAAACATACAGTAAATAAAACAAAATAACAAAAGATAAAAGCTCATCAAGCTCATAGACATTCCAGGGTTGGGCTCAATTCAGAATTTTGGAATTGACTGCCATTCAACTCGTGAGTTGAAATTCTAATTGAATTTAGCCACACCCCACAGGATGTAGAATTAGTGTTTGAGTGACAGGAAGTATAATTAAATTCAGTGCAATTCAAATAAATTCCACTCAGTCATAGAACATGAGTTTCATTGAATCTGACAGGTCACACTTCCAGATACCAAATAATATATACTGTAACTTTTCCCAGGAAATGTATTTCATATACTGTTTTAACCTTAGTGCTTAGAATAGCCAATTATATTTCCACCAGCTATTTCATTTGTTTGGCTTCTTTTTGAAGGCCTCATGTTAAACTTGGTTAAACTAATACATTCTGGGAAATGTAGTATTTTCCCCATATTGAACAAAATGTAAGCGATTAATGAAATGTAATAACTTAGAATATTCACATACAGGTTTTGTTTTCCTTGATCGTTCATTTTAAGAGTTTGTCCTTAAAATCTATTGTTTCAGCAATATTTTATATGCATGTATATAATTACATGTTTGATGTTTTATGTATAAGATGTATAAACCAAACCTAATATATAATGAACAAAAATATAAACGCAACATGTAAAGTGTTGGTCCCATATTTCATGAGCTGAAACAAAAGATCCCATACATTTTCCATATGCACAAAAAGCTTATTTCTCTCATATTTTGTGCACACATTTGTTTACATCCCTGTTAGTGAGCATTTCTCCTTTGCCAAGATAATCAATCTACCTGACAGGTGTGGCATATCAAAAAGCTGATTAAACAGCATGATCATTACACAGGTGCAACTTGTGCTGGGGACAATAAAAGGCCACTCTAAAATGTGCAGTTTTGTCGCACAACACAATGCCACAGATGTCTCAAGTTTTGAGGGAGCGTGCAATTGACATGCTGACTTCAGGAATGTCCACCAGAGCTGTTGCCAGAAAATGTAATGTTAATTTATAAGCCTCCTCCAATGTCGTTTTAGAGAATTTGGCAGTACGTCCAACTGGCCTCACAACCGCAGACCACGTGTAACCACGCTAGCCCAGGACCTCCACATCCGGCTTCTTCACCTGCGGGATCATCTGAGACCAGCCACCCGGACAGCTGATGAAACTGAGTAGTATTTCTGTCTGTAATAAAGCCCTTTTGTGGGGGAAAACTCATTCTGATTGGCTGGGCCTGGCTCCCCAGTGGGTGGGCGTATGGGTACACCCCTGCCCAGTCATGTAAAATCCATAGATTAGGGCCTAATTATTTTATTTCAATTGACTGATTTCCTTATATGAAATGAAACTCAGTAAAATCATTGACATTGTTGCATGTTGCGTTTATATTTTTGTTCAGCATAGAATAGAAGAGGCATTTGAATTTCATTGAATTTCACTTAATTCAATTATATTTCCTTTCATTCAAATTCGAATTTCAATTCTTATCCTGTTTGCTACTTCAATTAAAATTCAATTGGAATTTATGAGGCATTCTCAATTCAATTCTGAAATGAGCCCAACCCTGATACAGTCACCTCCAAAATTGTTGGCACCCTTAATAAAGATGAGCAAAAAATACAGTATAAAGTAAGTAATACAAATACTGAGCAATATTGTATAGCCTATTCAAAACAATTGGAAAATTATATTATTTTATAATAATACAATTGCTCAGAGAAAAATATTTTGTTGAACAAGTAATAAAAACAATCCCCAAAAAGATACGTACAAATTATTGGCACCCGTTTTCAATACTTTGTGCACCCTCCCCTTGCAAGGATAAGGGCACTTATCCTTTTTCTATAATGTTTTATGAGACTGGAGAACACATTGGGAGGGATCCTAGACCATTCCTCCACACAGAACCTTTCCAGATCCTTGATATCCTTCGGTCTGTGCTGGGGTTCAAGTCCAGGGACTAAGATGGCCATTACAAAATGTTGATTTTGTTGTCAATTAACTAGTTCTTTGTGAATTTTGATGCATGCTTTGGGTCATTGTTTTGCTGGAAGATCCACTTGCAGCCAAGTTTCAGCCTCTTGGCAGAGGCAACCAGGTTTTTGGCTAAATGTCCTAGTACTTGGTAGAGTTCATGATGCCGTTGACCTTAACACAGCCCCATATCATCAAAGATCCACCATCATATTTTACAGTAGGTATTAGGTTATTTCCTGCATATGCATCTTTCTTCCGAGGCCAAACCCACCACTGGTGTGCGTGGCAAAAGAGCTCTATTTTAGTCTCATCTGACCAGTGCCAATGGCGTTTAGCAAACTCCAGGTGGTTACATTTGTTGGTTGCTCTCAATAAAGGCTTTTTTATGGCAACCCTTACAAATAGCCTATTGGCATGGAGGTGGCGTCTAATTGTAGATTTGGAGACTTGGTGAACCTGTAGTTCTCCAACTGTTGCCCTTGGACTTTCTTTGCCTCTCGAACCATCTTCCTCACTGTGCGTGGGGACAACAAGATACACTTGTATCCTCTACCAGGCAAGTTTACTACTATTCCAGTGGTTTTAAACGTTTTAATTCTTGCCCTAATAGCGGTAAGTGGCATATTTGGTTTTTCTGTTGTTTTTTGTACCCATTGCCTAATCTATAAAAGTCAACAACCATTTGTCTCTTTTCATTTGTGAGTTCTTTGACTTTCCCCATGGTGAAGGATGACAAAGTGATTTCGCATGTGTGTTACCTCATTTTTATACCCCAGTGAAACAGGAAGGCATGGAAGGCCACAATACAGTTCCTTAAACTAAGATTAATTTAAAAAAGTAAAATAAGAACCTTTGGGTAAAATAATAATTTTGACACCTATATTTTTTAGATTTGTTTTGTTTTACTTGTTAAATCAAATCTACTTCTCTGAGCAATTGTATTAGTATCAAATCAAATTTTCTATATAAATTTTTTTTTGCATACAATATAGCTCAGTATTTGTATTCTTTATTTTATACATTCTTTTTTGCTCATCTTTATCAAGGGTGCCAATGATTTTGGAGGCATCTATGAATTCAACACCACCATTCTCTGTTCCGTTAAGAGGAGCATCCCTTTTCCTCAGAACATTGACTAATCATTTAGTGGTCTAACACGAACATTGCTGTCATTCTACAACTAACTCACTCTGGAACCAGTCCCTCATTC
This sequence comes from Coregonus lavaretus, assembly GCF_964263955.1. Taxonomy (NCBI): domain Eukaryota; kingdom Metazoa; phylum Chordata; class Actinopteri; order Salmoniformes; family Salmonidae; genus Coregonus; species Coregonus lavaretus. Next base: position 32,034,512 of record NC_140008.1, on the reverse strand, counting down.
TGGAACCAGCCCATCATTCTGTTATTCTGGAATTAGCCCATCAATATGGAACTAACCTACCATTCTGGAACTAGACCATCATTCTGGCATTTTCCACAGTACCTGGAATCAACTCTCCTAACTAGTTAGCAAAGTGCCATTTTCTATAAGTTTAAAACATCCTCTGTTCTTTCAAGATGAGTCAGCCCTGAGCAAAAACCTTTATTCCAGTTCACATGCTGTAATTAAAAAGGTTGACTAGCTGGCTGTGTATGGACAGTTATTGCCGCATTTTTGTAATATCATTCCTGTATGGGTAAAGTGACTGTCCTCCCACACTCACAACCCATTAGCAAAGGGAATGTTGGCTTCCTGATTGATACTCTCCTTGACGTCTAGCGGGAGTGAGTCAAAGAGGTGGTCCTCCACTACCAGGCAGTTCCTGCGGAGGAGACGACACTGGCCTAGCTGGGCTGGCAGGCGGTCCAGACAGTTTCCCTTAAGCTCCAGGTTTGTTAGCTGCACCAGATTGCTAATCTTCTCTGGAAGGACAGAGATGCAGTTCTGTCCCAGACATAGTGTCTTCAGCTTGGTGCACTTGAACAGCTGCTTGGGTAACACCTCCACCTTGTTTCCTGTAATGGCAAAGTGCTGGAGGTTCTGCATGAAGCCGATCTCCAGCGGGATCACCACTATGGAGTTGTGGCTAACGTCAAGATACCTCAGCTTGAGCAGGTTAAACAAAGGTACGGGCAGAGATTCAAGTTTATTGTGCGAAAGGTAGAGGGACTCAAGGTTTTTGACATGGCTTATGGATAATGGAATGGTGATGATTTTATTGTGCCACAGTTTGAGGCAGATCAGCCTATTGAGGTGCTGGAAGCTGATGACCTCCTCAATGGTGCGAATATTGTTGGATTTCAGGTCTAGCTCCTGCAGGTTGGTCAAACTGAAAATAGCATGGGGTATCCTCTCCAGTTCACAGTTGTGAAGCTCCAGTTCAGCTAGGTTCATCATTTTTTTCAAACTGTTCAGTACCAGGAGTTTAGTACCGTCATTATGTACCACCAACTTGATCAAGTGTGGAGAGAGATCTGTTATGTTGGTCGGGACCTTCATCAAGTTGCTTTTTAGATGCAGAATCTTCAGATGCCTCAAGTCTCTGAGAGATTCTAAGCCGATCATCTTGTTGTTTTCAGAATTGAGATTCCCAACCAAATACAGCTCCCTCAGACTTTTCAACAGGTACACCCAGGTGGGGATCTCAGCTACGTCTGTAAACTTGACATGAAGGCACCGGAGGTGGTCGCGAAGGAAACTGAACGCGGTCTGCTCAACTTTGGCAGGACAGTGATAGAAGTGAAGTTCCTGAAGGTTGATCATCTGGGAGATCTTGGCTGTTATCCTGGCCTCTGGGATCAGCTCCAGCTTTAGGATCTCCAGATCAGTCAGATCAAAGACAGCATCTGGCAGACCTGACAGCATGAAGAGATGGAGCTCCAGTTTGTCCTGAGTGTTGCGGGTTACGTGCTGTCTCAGTTTCTCAAAGGTCCACTCGTGATTCAAGCTGATCTCCCGCAGTTTATTCTCGCTGACTTCAGAGAGGAAGACGCCGAAACGCTTGGAGTACAGCTGGTCGTACTGATCGACCATGTGCAAGAGAAACGCAAAGTCGTTCTTCACGTCAGGAATATCACTGAAGCTACTCTCTTCTCTGACTTTCTCGAAAGAGTACTCCTTGAGAGGTCGTCGAAACAGCCAGAAGAGAGTGTATATACAGATGAGGCCATATATACAGACGAGGGAAATATAGCTGACAAGCAGCTTCCTTAACATGAATGCCATGTTATGTGTGCATTGGAATTTAGAGTATCCAGTTAAATGTTTTATGTCAGGCTCACACACATGGTCAAAGTCAATTGAAGCAACAAACGTCATCGTGTAACACAAGATCAAAATGAACTTCACGGTTTTGATCACAGTTTGAGCAACGTAGAGCTTGTAGATCAAATCACTGTCTTCCACGTGGGCACGGAACTTCCTAACCTTTTCAAACAAGGCCTTAGCCTGCTCTCCATCTTTCTTGTCTAGTATGGTCATGCACGGGACTTCAATAACAGGCTTATCAGCAGTAAACTTGACCCCAGATTTAGCCAGCATTGGGGTGGACTGGTTAGGACTTCCCTCTTCACTGCTGGTTGAGAAATGTTTTGGTAGGGAATGGGCACCAGTGAGCCTTTGCTTATTCTCCTCTGAGTCCTCACATGCAGTCTCGGACAACGCCTTGGTCGTCCAAGGAGACTCAAAACACTTCCCCAGAATCCCCACAAAATGCTCTATTTTCGAACTAGTCTTTGGATATTTGAACCAAAAGTTACTGCTGACCATGAGGACGATGGTGTGTATGAGAGCAAGGTATGGGAAGTATTTTGAGTACCACGGCAGGGCGACGTGGTAGCACATCTGATTGACAAAAACATACTGCTGAAAGTCCAGGTTAGTCCTGATGCCTGTTGGCGGAGGCTGCTGTCCAACATCACCAAACTGTGTGAAGTGGATCTCATGAACGACACTATCCGGTAGATCCTTAATCATTAGGGGCGCAGCAGCTAGCGTCACCCTGCTTCCTCCGTTCCCTGACCCAGAACCAGACCCCTCCGCTGGCTGCGGTGTCGTGAAGCCGCTGGGGTCCTCTGGAGCTGGTTCCAGGACGGGAAGGCAAACCACCTGGTCTTTGGTTAACTGCATGGTTCCAGAAAATATGGCCAGCATTAGCATGACGACGCCCAGGTAGTCCATAAAGACGTCCCACCATGGTTTCAGGATCCGATAGGTCGGCTGGATGTCATTCAGGGCGGCTACCTCTGTGAGAGTAAACATCACTGCAACGGAAACAGAAACATGCATATTAATTAAACAGTGAATTAAAGATGGAATCTGCATTAGGGGGGCCATATGTGAACTGATTGCCCCCCATCTATCCTCAGAGTTCGTACTGCTTGGTGACCTAAACTGGGATATGCTTAACACCCCGGCCAACCTACAATCTAAACTAGATGCCCTCAATCTCACACAAATTATCAACGAACCTACCAGGTACAACCCAAAATCTGTAAACATGGGCACCCTCATAGATATCATCCTGACAAATCTACCCTCTAAAATACACCTCCGCTGTCTTCAACCAGGATCTCAGCGATCACAGCCTTATTGCCTGCGTCCGTAATGGGTCCGTGGTCAAACGACCACCCCTAATCACTGTCAAACGCTCCCTAAAACACTTTAGCGAGAAGGCCTTTCTAATTGACCTGGCCCGGCTATCCTGGATGGATATTGACCTCATTCTGTCAGTAGAGGATGCCTTGTTGTTCTTTAAAAGTGCTTTCCTCTCAATCTTAAAAAAGCATGCCCCATTCAAAAAAGTCAGAACTAAGAACAGCTATAGCCCCTGGTTCTCCTCAGACTTAACTGCCCTTGAACAGCACAAAAACATCCAGTGGCGTACTGCATTAGCATCGAACAGCACCCGCGATATGCAACTTTTCAGGGAAGTCGGGAACCAATATACACAATCATTTTCATCCTGTGGCACTAACTCCAAAAAGTTTTGGGACACTGTAAAGTCCATGGAGAATAAGAGCACCTCCTCCCAACTGCCCACTGCACTGAGGCTAGGAAACACTGTCACCACTGATAAATCTACAATAATCGAGAATTTCAACAAGCATTTTGCTACGGCTGGCCATGCTTTCCACCTGGCTACCACTACCCCAGCCACTAGCTCTGCACCCTCCGCTGCAACTTGCCCATGCCCCCCCCCGCTTCTCCTTTACACAAATTCAGACAGCTGATGTTCTGAAAGAGCTGAAAAATCTGGACCCCTACAAATCAGCTGGGCTATACAATCTGGACCCTTTCTTTCTAAAATTAGCCGCCGAAATTGTCGCAACCCCTATTACTAGCCTGTTCAACCTCTCTTTCGTAACGTCTGAGATCTCCAGAGATTGGAAAGCTTCCGCGGTCATCCCCCTCTTCAAAGGGGGTGACACTCTAGATCCAAACTGTTACAGACCTATATCCATCCTGCCCTGCCTTTCGAAAGTTTTTGAAAGCCAAGTTAACAAACAGATCACCGACCATTTCGAATCCCACCGTACCTTCTCCGCTATGCAATCCGGTTTCCGAGTTGGTCATGGGTGCACCTCAGCCACGCTCAAGGTCCTAAACGATATTATAACCACGATCGATAAAATACAGTACTGCACAGCCGTCTTCATCGACCTGGCCAAGGCTTTCGACTCTGTCAACCACTGCATTCTTATTGGCAGACTAAATAGCCTTGGTTTCTCAAATGACTGCCTCTCCTGGTTCACCAACTACTTCTCAGATAGAGTTCAGTGTGTCAAATCGGAGGGCCTGTTGTCTGGACCTCTGGCAGTCTCTATGGGGGTGCCACAGGGTTCAATTCTCGGGCCGACTCTATTCACTGTGTATATCAATGATGTTGCTCTTCTGCTGGTGACGCTCGGATCCACCTCTATGCGGACGACACCATTTTGTATACATCTGGCCCTTCATTGGACACTGTGTTAACAAACCTCCAAACGAGCTTCAACGCCAGACAACACTCCTTCCGTAGCCTCCAACTGCTCTTAAACACTAGTAAAACTAAATGCATGCTCTTCAACCGAACGCTGCTTGCACCCGCCCACCCGACTAGAATCACTACTCTCGGCGGGTCTGACCTAGAGTATGTGGACAACTACAAATACCTAGGTGTCTGGTTAGACTATAAACTCTCCTTCCAGACTCACATTAAGCATCTCCAATCAAAAGTTAGATCTAGAATCGGCTTCCTATTTCGCAACAAAGCCTCCTTCACTCATGCTGCCAAACATGCCCTCATAAAACTGACTATCCTACCGATCCTTGACTTCGGCGATGTCATTTACAAAATAGCCTCCAACACTCTACTCAGCAAATTGGATGTAGTCTATCACAGTGCCATCCGTTTTGTCACCAAAGCCCCATATACTACCCACCATTGTGACCTGTACGCTCTTGTTGGCTGGCCCTCACTACATATTCGTCGCCAAACCCACTGGCTCCAGGTCATCTATAAAATCACTGCTAGGCAAATCCCTGTCTTATCTTAACTCACTGGTCACCATAGCAACACCCACCCGTAGTCTGCGCTCCAGCAAGTATATCTCACTGGTCATCCCCAAAGCCAACACCTCCTTTGGCCACCATTCCTTCCAGTTATCTGCTGTCAATGACTGGAACGAACTGCAAAAATCTCTGAAGCTGGAGACTCTTACAGTGGGGAAAAAAAGTATTTAGTCAGCCACCAATTGTGCAAGTTCTCCCACTTAAAAAGATGAGAGAGGCCTGTAATTTTCATCATAGGTGCACGTCAACTATGACAGACAAAATGAGGAAAAAAAATCCAGAAAATCACATTGTAGGATTTTTTATGAATTTATTTGCAAATTATGGTGGAAAATAAGTATTTGGTCAATAACAAAAGTTTCTCAATACTTTGTTATATACCCTTTGTTGGCAATGACACAGGTCAAACGTTTTCTGTAAGTCTTCACAAGGTTTTCACACACTGTTGCTGGTATTTTGGCCCATTCCTCCATGTAGATCTCCTCTAGAGCAGTGATGTTTTGGGGCTGTCGCTGGGCAACACGGACTTTCAACTCCCTCCAAAGATTTTCTATGGGGTTGAGATCTGGAGACTGGCTAGGCCACTCCAAGACCTTGAAATGCTTCTTACGAAGCCACTCCTTCGTTGCCCGGGCGGTGTGTTTGGGATCATTGTCATGCTGAAAGACCCAGCCACGTTTCATCTTCAATGCCCTTGCTGATGGAAGGAGGTTTTCACTCAAAATCTCACGATACATGGCCCCATTCATTCTTTCCTTTACACGGATCAGTCGTCCTGGTCCCTTTGCAGAAAAACAGCCCCAAAGCATGATGTTTCCACCCCCATGCTTCACAGTAGGTATGGTGTTCTTTGGATGCAACTCAGCATTCTTTGTCCTCCAAACACGACGAGTTGAGTTTTTACCAAAAAGTTATATTTTGGTTTCATCTGACCATATGACATTCTCCCAATCCTCTTCTGGATCATCCAAATGTACTCTAGCAAACTTCAGACGGGCCTGGACATGTACTGGCTTAAGCAGGGGGACACGTCTTGCACTGCAGGATTTGAGTCCCTGGCGGAGTAGTGTGTTACTGATGGTAGGCTTTGTTACTTTGGTCCCAGCTCTCTGCAGGTCATTCACTAGGTCCCCCCGTGTGGTTCTGGGATTTTTGCTCACCGTTCTTGTGATCATTTTGACCCCACGGGGTGAGATCTTGCGTGGAGCCCCAGATCGAGGGAGATTATCAGTGGTCTTGTATGTCTTCCATTTCCTAATAATTGCTCCCACAGTTGATTTCTTCAAACCAAGCTGCTTACCTATTTCAGATTCAGTCTTCCCAGCCTGGTGCAGGTCTACAATTTTGTTTCTGGTGTCCTTTGACAGCTCTTTGGTCTTGGCCATAGTGGAGTTTGGAGTGTGACTGTTTGAGGTTGTGGACAGGTGTCTTTTATACTGATAACAAGTTCAAACAGGTGCCAATAATACAGGTAACGAGTGGAGGACAGAGGAGCCTCTTAAAGAAGAAGTTACAGGTCTGTGAGAGCCAGAAATCTTGCTTGTTTGTAGGTGACCAAATACTTATTTTCCACCATAATTTGCAAATAAATTCATTAAAAAATCCTACAATGTGATTTTCTGGATTTTTTTTTCTCAATTTGTCTGTCATAGTTGACGTGTACCTATGATGAAAATTACAGGCCCCTCTCATCTTTTTAAGTGGGAGAACTTGCACAATTGGTGGCTGACTAAATACTTTTTTTCCCCACTGTATCTCCCTCACTAACTTTAGGCGTCAGTTGTCAGAGCAGCTTACCGATCACTGCACCTGTACACAGCCCATCTGAAATTAGCCCACCCAACTACCTCATCCCCATATTATTTATTTTGCTCATTTGCACCCCAGTATCTCTATTTGCACATCATCTCTTGCACATCTATCATTCCAGTGTTAATACTAATTGTAATTATTTTGCACTATAGCCTATTTATTGCCTTACCTCCATAACTTGCTACATTTGCACACACTGTATATATATATTTTCTGTTGTATTTTTGACTTTATGTTTTGTTTTACCCCATATGTAACTCTGTGTTGTTGTTTTTATCGCACTGCTTTGCTTTATCTTGGCCAGGTCGCAGTTGTAAATGAGAACTTGTTCTCAACTGGCTTACCTGGTTAAATAAAGGTAAAAATAAATTTTAAAAAAATTAAAGGGGAAACAACGCCAGTGTCCGCCCCAGTACCTTTGTTATTGTTTTTGCTTTGTGGACGAAACGGAGGTGAGGTGCTTCAAGCAGCGTGGTTAAAAAAAAAAGCAATACATATTCTGCTGTTCTATCGCGCAAGCAATGATGTCAGAGGCAAAAAACCAGTGTTTGTTGTTTGCAGTAACTTCCTTATTGTTGTAAAATCCCAAACGGACGTGGCAGTTTTACCATTAAGGATTCCAGATTTAAAGAGTAACTTTCATGAAAAACTTTTTTTTTTTCATCGAAAACTAGATGTTTTAGTCCTATAATAGCGAAACATATCAATTCTGGTCTTCATTTTGAGAGTTCATTGCAAAAGTGATATATTTTGGTATTTTATTAGTAAATCTAGCTTTTTGCCCCTAGCGGTTCAACTCTAGCATTGAAATCGTACGTCATCTCAAAGGAGGGGTTCGGTATGAAATACACTCCCTTCTAGATATGCTGGGTGGTACCACCTCAAGGCTTACTATAAAAGCACACCTTATTTGGCAATGATCTTGGTAAGTGGAGTGTACCAATATACACTGCTCAAAAATTTTTAGGGAACACTAACATACAGTGGGGAAAAAAAGTATTTAGTCAGCCACCAATTGTGCAAGTTCTCCCACTTAAAAAGATGAGAGAGGCCTGTAATTTTCATCATAGGTACACGTCAACTATGACAGACAAATTGAGAAAAAAAAATCCAGAAAATCCAATTGTAGGATTTTTAATGAATTTATTTGCAAATTATGGTGGAAAATAAGTATTTGGTCACCTACAAACAAGCAAGATTTCTGGCTCTCACAGACCTGTAACTTCCTCTTTAAGAGGCTCCTCTGTCCTCCACTCGTTACCTGTATTAATGGCACCTGTTTGAACTTGTTATCAGTATAAAAGACACCTGTCCACAACCTCAAACAGTCACACTCCAAACTTCACAATGGCCAAGACCAAAGAGCTGTCAAAGGACACCAAAAACAAAATTGTAGACCTGCACCAGGCTGGGAAGACTGAATCTGCAATAGGTAAGCAGCTTGGTTTGAAGAAATCAACTGTGGGAGCAATTATTAGGAAATGGAAGACATACAAGACCACTGATAAGCTCCCTCGATCTGGGACTCCACGCAAGATCTCACCCCGTGGGGTCAAAATGATCACAAGAACGGTGAGCAAAAATCCCAGAACCACACGGGGGGACCTAGTGAATGACCTGCAGAGAGCTGGGACCAAAGTAACAAAGCCAACCATCAGTAACACACTACGCCGCCAGGGACTCAAATCCTGCAGTGCGAGACGTGTCCCCCTGCTTAAGCCAGTACATGTCCAGGCCCGTCTGAAGTGCATTTGGATGATCCAGAAGAGGATTGGGAGAATGTCATATGGTCAGATGAAACCAAAATATAACTTTTTGGTAAAAACTCAACTCGTCATGTTTGGAGGACAAAGAATGCTGAGTTGCATCCAAAGAACACCATACCTACTGTGAAGCATGGGGTTGGAAACATCATGCTTTGGGGCTGTTTTTCTGCAAAGGGACCAGGACGACTGATCCGTGTAAAGGAAAGAATGAATGGGGCCATGTATCGTGAGATTTTGAGTGAAACCCTCCTTCCATCAGCAAGGGCATTGAAGATGAAACGTGGCTGGGTCTTTCAGCATGACAATGATCCCAAACACACCGCCCGGGCAACGAAGGAGTGGCTTCGTAAGAAGCATTTTAAGGTCCTGGAGTGGCCTAGCCAGTCTCCAGATCTCAACCCCATAGAAAATCTTTGGAGGGAGTTGAAAGTCTGTGTTGCCCAGCGACAGCCCCAAAACATCACTGCTCTAGAGGAGATTTGCATGGAGGAATGGGCCAAAATACCAGCAACAGTGTGTGAAAACCTTGTGAAGACTTACAGAAAACGTTTGACCTGTGTCATTGCCAACAAAGGGTATATAACAAAGTATTGAGAAACTTTTGTTATTGGCCAAATACTTATTTTCCACCATCATATGCCAATAAATTCATAAAAAATCCTACAATGTGATTTTCTGGATTTTTTTTCCTCATTTTGTCTGTCATAGTTGACGTGTACCTATGATGAAAATTACAGGCCTCTCTCATCTTTTTAAGTGGGAGAACTTGCACAATTGGTGGCTGACTAAATACTTTTTTTCCCCACTGTAACACATCCTAGATCTGAATGAATGAAATAATCTTATTAAATACTTTTTTCTTTACATATTTGAATGTGCTGACAACAAAATCACACAAAAATTATCAATGGAAATCAAATTTATCAACCCATGGAGGTCTGGATTTGGAGTCACCCTCAAAATTAAAGTGGAAAACCACACTACAGGCTGATCCAACTTTGATGTAATGTCCTTAAAACAAGTCAAAATGAGGATCAGTAGTGTGTGTGGCCTCCACGTGTCTGTATGACCTCCCTACAACACCTGGGCATGCTCCTGATGAGGTGGCGGATGGTCTCCTGAGGGATCTCCTCCCAGACCTGGACTAAAGCATCCGCCAACTCCTGGACAGTCTGTGGTGCAACGTGGCGTTGGTGGATGGAGCGAGACATGATGTCCCAGATGTGCTCAATTGGATTCAGGTCTGGGGAACGGGTGGGCCAGTCCATAGCATCAATGCCTTCCTCTTGCAGGAACTGCTGACACACTCCAGCCACATGAGGTCTAGCATTGTCTTGCATTAGGAGGAACCCAGGGCCAACCGCACCAGCATATGGTCTCACAAGGGGTCTGACGATCTCATCTCGGTACCTAATGGCAGTCAGGCTACCTCTGGCGAGCACATGGAGGGCTCTGCGGCCCCCCAAAGAAATGCCACCCCACACCATGACTGACCCACCGCCAAACCGGTCATGCTGGAGGATGTTGCAGGCAGCAGAACGTTCTCCACGGCGTCTCCAGACTCTGTCACGTCTGTCACATGTGCTCAGTGTGAACCTGCCTTCATCTTTGAAGAGCACAGGGCGCCAGTGGCGAATTTGCCAATCTTGGTGTTCTCTGGCAAATGCCAAACGTCCTGCACGGTGTTGGGCTGTAAGCACAACCCCCACCTTTGGACGTTGGGCCCTCATACCACCCTCATGGAGTCTGTTTCTGACCGTTTGAGCAGAGACATGCACATTTGTGGCCTGCTGGAGGTCATTTTGCAGGGCTCTGGCAGTGCTCCTCCTGCTCCTCCTTGCACAAAGGCGGAGGTAGCAGTCCTGCTGCTGGGTTGTTGCCATCCTACGGCCTCCTCCACGTCTCCTGATGTACTGGCCTGTCTCCTGGTAGCGCCTCCATGCTCTGGACACTACGCTGACAGACACAGCAAACCTTCTTGCCACAGCTCGCATTGATGTGCCATCCTGGATGAGCTGCACTACCTGAGCCACTTGTGTGGGTTGTAGACTCTGTCTCATGCTACCACTAGAGTAAAAGCACCGCCAGCATTCAAAAGTGACCAAAACATCAGCCAGGAAGCATAGGAACTGAGAAGTGGTCTGTGGTCACCACCTGCAAAACCAGTCCTTTATTGGGGGTGTCTTGCTAATTGCCTATAATTTCCACCTGTTGTCTATTTCATTTGCACAACAGCATGTGAAATGTATTGTCAATCAGTGTTGCTTCCTAAGTGGACAGTTTGATTTCACAGAAGTGTGATTGACTTGGAGTTACATTGTGTTGTTTAAGTGTTCCCTTTATTTTTTTGAGCAGTGTATATATATAATTGGGTTGGTTAGTAAACATTGATCAACTGAATTCAGTTTTAATCCAAAAACAGACCATACCAATATTTTTGACAAAATTTGAAATTGTTTATGCTAATTAGCTAGCGTGACATGCAACTGATTTTGATAGAGCACGTCACATATATATACATGAATATTGAAAATATCCCATTTTTGATTTGGAAATGTTTCTATATATTGTTGAACATAATATACTATAGTATGGGAATATCAAAGTTCAAGAGTGGGATCTCTGCTAGTTTTAAAGGTAATTCTCAATCCCAATTTCCGCCTTCGCCCAACCCCTTAGAACAAAAAAAAGATATTCAGGTGAGAAGTTGTGGATGGTGGAAATTACTCATAAATATTCATTTTGGTGGTGGGTAAGCAGTTGTACCTGATCCCAACCCTTATTGACTAAAGCATACTTACCAGAAGTCCACTGGCATGGGCTGATAATACAATGATGTGCATCACGAGAAAATATGGCTCTGGACAGTTAGCTCACAGTGGTAAGGAGCCGAGGTCCTGACATCTACTGCCACTTGCGGCGTAAATTAGAATCACAAATTTTTGGGGTTGAAATGTGGACTCAAACTGAACAATCGAGGGAGAAGGGCCTTGGTCAGGGAGGTGACCAAGAACCCGATGGTCACTCTGACAGAGCTCCAGAGTTCCTCTGTGGAGATGGAAGAACCTTCCAGAAGGACAACCATCTCTGCAGCACTCCACCAATCAGGCCTTTATGGTAGAGTGGCCAGACGGAAGCCGCTCCTCAGTAAAAGGCACATGACAGCCCATTTGGAGTTTGCCAAAAGATTCTCTGGTCTGATGAAACCAAGATTGAACACTTTGGCCTGAATGCCAAGCGTCACGCCTGGAGGAAACCTGGCACCCTCCCTACGGTGAAGCATGGTGGTGGCAGCATCATGCTGTGAGGATGTTTATCAGCGGCAGGGGCTGGGAGACTAGTCAGGATTGAGGGAAAGATGAACGGAGCAAAGTACAGAGAGATCCTTGATGAAAACCTGCTCCAGAGCCCTCAGACCGGGGCGAAGGTTATCCTTCCAAAAGGACAACATCCCTAAGCACACAACCAAGACAACGCAGGAGTGGATTCAGGACTGAATGTCCTTGAGTGACCCAGCCAGAGCCCGGACTTGAACCCAATCTAACATCTCTGGACAGACCTGAAAATAGCTGTGCAGTGACGCTCCCCATCCAACCTGACAGAGCTTGAGAGGATCTGCAGAGTAGAATGGGAGAAACTCCCCATATACAGGTCTGCCAAGCTTGTAGCATCATACCCAAGAAGACTCGAGGCTGTAATCGCTGCCAAAGGTGCTTCAACAAAGTACTGATTAAAGAAAGGGTCTTAATACTTATTTGAATGTGATATTGTTAATACATTTGCCCCCTCAAAAAATATACTGATTTTGCTTTGTCATTATGGGGTATTGTGTGTAGATTGCTGAGGGGAAAAAAACAATTTAATCAATTTTAGAATAAGGCTGTAACGTAACAAAATGGGGAAAAAGTCAAGGGCTCTGAATACTTTCCGAAGCACTGTATATTGGCACACTCCACTTACCAAGACCATTGCCAAATAAAGCGCACTGCCACATGCTTTAATAGTAAGCCTTGAGGTGGTACCACCCAGCTCATCAAGAAGAGAGTGTATTTCATACTGAACCCCTCCCTTGAGATGACTACATCATGATTTTAATGGTAGAGTTGAACCGCTAGGGGCAAAAAGAGCTAGATTTACTACAAAAATACCAGAATATATCACTTTTGCAACGAACGAAATGAAGACCAGAATTTACGTGTTTCACTATAACTAAGCCTAAAACATTTGGTTTTCAATGAGAAAAACATTTTTTTTTTTTCATTAAAGGTACTCTTTAAAGTTATGGCCCATGTTATACAGAGAAATTGGCATAGTAGACAATGTAACCAATCACAGCCCTCCTTTCAGTTGTATCATTGCACATCCCGCAAATCACCAGCACTTTAATATGCCATAGAGTATAATATGTTCAACAATGGTTACCAAAATAATGATTTACATATTTTCAATAAAAACATTATTTTGACGAATTTATTCATGCTATTTCATCCATTCCACAATATATAGTCCCAACACAAATCTAGGGTTGCTACCCAAGCCTGCTGGTCATTCGGTCTATCGGTACGGTTGCCAGAGACGCGACCCAGTTGTTAAGTCTTTTTGTTCTGTATCTATGGATGCGACTCAGTCGCTCATTCTAAATGTTCCATTGCCATACTGGCTGGCAACGTTATTATCCCTTGCTTGCTAGCTAGCCAGCTACGGCTAACTTAGTCACATCAAATAGTGCAGCAGGAATAACAACAAAGTAGTTGCATTTGCATTTGTTTCAGCTATTTTCTAGTGACATTTATTTGGATACATACATAACAATGAGCTAATGATGCACGATTTCATCTGGCATAGAGAATGTGCTCTCTCGTCAGGACACCGTTGTTCAGAGGAGTTAGCTAACACAATCACTTCAAACTGAAGCTGGAAAGAGTGCAAACTAGCTGCACTTAGTTTTGTTTTACCTATTTTCTATTGATATTTCTTTGTATATATCCATCAAAATTATGCTGATTCATGATTTCGACTGGCTGAGAAACGCTGCCTGCCTGTCTCGTCCCGACACGTTCATTACTATGGGACAGCTGGAGATTGAATTTGAATATTGAAACAATGTTGCAAATGTCGGAGAGACAGACGGCAAGGTTTATACAAATCTCCGCTGTTGAAAACTAAATGTTAGTCTAAAAGAAATGTGAGATAATGTATAGATGCTTTTTAGAGTGGAGATCAAGTTTATAAATTGCCTTGCTGTGCTGATGAGACAGTAGATTGCACAGTCAGATGGAACAGAGTATATAAGCATTTTAACGTCATAAATTTAACCGGTGGTAACTTGTGGAATAGACACCGGCTGGAATGCAGTTTTAACCAACCAGCATTCAGGATTAGACCCACCGGTTGTATAACAGGCAAATATTGCACAATCCAGGTGTGCAAAGTTCTTAGAGACTTACCCAAGAAGACTCACAGCTGTAATTGCTGCCAAAGGTTTTTCTAATATGTATGGACTCAAGGAGCTGAATACTTATGCAATTATATTTATGGAATGCAGTTTTAACCAACCAGCATTCAGGATTAGACCCACCGGTTGTATAACAGGCAAATATTGCACAATCCAGGTGTGCAAAGTTCTTAGAGACTTACCCAAGAAGACTCACAGCTGTAATTGCTGCCAAAGGTTTTTCTAATATGTATGGACTCAAGGAGCTGAATACTTATGCAATTATATTTATGGAATGCAGTTTTAACCAACCAGCATTCAGGATTAGACCCACCGGTTGTATAACAGGCAAATATTGCACAATCCAGGTGTGCAAAGTTCTTAGAGACTTACCCAAGAAGACTCACAGCTGTAATTGCTGCCAAAGGTGTTTCTAATATGTATGGACTCAAGGAGCTGAATACTTATGCAATTATATTTATTTCATTTTGATTTATCTTTAGAAAATGTTAGAATTTTTCTTCCACTTTGACATTAGGGTATTTTGTGTAGATTGTTGACAAAATATGACAACTAAATCCATTTTAATCCCACTTTGTAACAATAAAATGTAAAGAAATCCAAGGGGGGTACTGTCACGACTTCCGCCGAGGCTGCCCCCCCTCCTGGTTCAGGCAGGCTTCGGCGTTCGTCGTCACCGGAGTACTAGCTACTGCCGATCCCATTCTCATCACTCCACTTGTCATGTCTTGTCAATCACACAGACCTGGTGCTCATTCCCCTAATCAGTATGTGTATAAGTGTTCCCTCTGTTCCCCTTGTCTTTGTGAGTGATTGTTTGTTGTGAGAGCGTGTAGCTCGGTTGAGCTACATTTCACTGTGTTATTGCCAAGGTGGATGTTTTCCCTTATATGGGCTAGGCCCGTGTAGCTCAGTCGGTAGAGCATGGCGTTTGCAACGCCAGGGTTGTGGGTTCGATTCCCACGGGGGCCAGTATGAAAATGTATGCACTCACTAACTGTAAGTCGCTCTGGGTAAGAGCGTCTGCTAAATGACTAAAATGTATAGTTTCGCTTGGGGCGTTTGATTTATGTAAACTCTGGACTTCGGTGTTTTACCTCCTGCGCCTGACTCCTTCATTCACACCTCAACACAGAATCACTCACACCCTGATTACAGTATTAACCCCTCGTTTCATGTGTCTCTCCTCAGGCCGGTGGTAGCTGGTCCGCTCCAAGAGTCTGAGGTACGGGAGGTTCCTCCACCTCCTCTGGACATTGAGGGGGCCCCAGCGTACTCGGTCCGTTCCATCCTGGATTCGAGGCGTCGGGTGGGGGGCCTTCAGTATCTTGTGGAGTGGGAGGGGTACGGTCCGGAGGAATGGTGCTGGGTCCCAAGGCGGGACATCCTCAATCCCTCCCTGTTGAGGGATTTCCACCGTCGCCATCTGACTCGCCCTGCTCCGCGTCCTCCTGGCCGTCCCCGAGGCAGGGGTCGACGCACTGCTGGAGCCGCGCGTCGGGGGGGGGGGGGTACTGTCAC
The DNA here is from genome assembly GCF_964263955.1 of Coregonus lavaretus. NCBI lineage: Eukaryota > Metazoa > Chordata > Actinopteri > Salmoniformes > Salmonidae > Coregonus > Coregonus lavaretus. Next base: position 32,018,807 of record NC_140008.1, on the reverse strand, counting down.
GACTTCCACCGAGGCTGCCCCCCCTCCTGGCTCGGGCAGGCTTCGGCGTTCGTCGTCACCGGAGTACTAGCTACTGCCGATCCCATTCTCATCACTCCACTTGTCATGTCTTGTCAATCACACAGACCTGGTGCTCATTCCCCTAATTAGTATGTGTATAAGTGTTCCCTCTGTTCCCCTTGTCTTTGTGAGTGATTGTTTGTTGTGAGAGCGTGTAGCTCGGTTGACTTCGGTATTTTACTTCCAGTGCCTGACTCCTTCATTCACACCTCGTCACAGGGGGTGTAGACTTTCTATAGGCACTGTATGTAGCGTACCTGAATACTTTTGTGAGGCACTGAAAATCTTGACATGCTCCACCTAAAACTCCATTGAATTCTTCCCTTTCACTCATTCGTCTCATAATCAAAAACGGTTTAAGTCATTGCTGTCTTTGTTCTTTGTCTTGGTGGTCTTCCTTTTTAGCTTTCTATCCTTCATCTAAATGTATTTGGCTTTGATGTGACTAAACCAAAGCTTTACTAAAACCTCACAGCCAGACAGAAAAGATGGCAGGAGAGTTCAAGGAAAATACCACCTTTTGGTATTTGTTTCATTAGTCCACTGTTGATGCAGTCCCAAAATGTTTTGCATGTCAGCAATCAAGTTTTCAAGATATAGAACTTAAAAAATACAGTGTCACAGTATGATGCATTTTGATTGCTGACATGCTAAACATTTTGGGACTGTATCAACAGTGGACCAATGAAACAAACAACAAAAGATAGATGAATGGTATTTTCCTTTAAAAATGTCTGCCTATACAAAGAGAAATAAAAAAAAAGGTTGTCACTAATTTTGTCCTTTGAATAGAGACTTGGAAAGTCAAGTGGACAGCCAGACAATCAGTCACATGTTTGCTACAGACATAACGATTAGTTACCGGAGTGTAACTCCAGTTCTATGAGTGGAGCGGAGCCCCATAGGGGAGCTCTGCTCCTAGTGGTTTACCCTATGCCCTAAGGCAGCAACAGCCTGAGACAAAATTATGCACACACCTGCAGCCAATAGGAGCACAGGTGTCCCTATAAGAGGGGATGCCTCCCCTCAATCAGCCTCCCGAGATATTTATCTTCAGCGAGACTAGAGAGGGTCGGCAGGGCCTTAAGTCCTATGGGGCTCCGCTCCACTCATAGAACTGGAGTTACACTCCGGTAACTAATCGTTCTATATCGTGGAGCTCCGCCCCATAGGGGAGCTCTGCTCCTAGTGGTTTAAGGCGGAGCGTAGCGCTCCAAAATGTACTCCCTGCCGAGCCTAACACTTCCCATCGAAACGAAAAGGTCAGGCCTAGCAATGGCTGCAACCAAGTCCCGCAGTACTGCAACTAAAAACCCCTACGGGCGTCACAATATACCGCGTCATCGGTTAAAGACCCGCCCCACCTAGTCCAATGGCAATGCCAATGACTAGTGGGCAGATCACCAGAATAGAAGCCATACTAATCTGTACTAGCAGATAGATGTGCCTCAATATCCTGTGAAAACACTACCGACCACTAATGGAATGACACCAAGTGTCACTCTACATTGTGAACGCGGTAGACCGCCTCACTCACTCAATGGAATCCCAGAGATTAGTGGGCAGGAACAAAACATGGGTCATACTAAACTGAACAAGCAGATAGATGACCTCACATTCTGTCAATCAACACATGCCTCTACTGTACTGAACCTGTCAGTCAGGAGTCATGCCACAAAATATGTTTTCTTATCCAAAGCGGACCTGATGGAAACCTTGTCCATAGTCCTGCTTTTTCCTCTCTTCCTAGCTCAAGATCTCCCTTCAGCTATGCTGAGTACAGACCGAGCCAAAGAGTTAGAAAACACATCTGTCAAAAACACGTCTTCCTAACCAAAGCGGACCTGATGGAAACCTGTGTCCACAGTCCTGCTTCTCCTCTCTTTCTTGCTCAAGATCTCCCTTCAGCCACGCTGAGTACAGATCGAGCCAGAGAGTTAGAAGACATATCTAAGAGATAGAAACTGATAAATGGAGACGGCGTCGACCAGGATACTGCTCTACAGATATCCTCTACCCCTGTTCCTCTGAAAATGGCAGTAGAAGCCGCTACTCCACGAGTGGAATGAGCTCTGATACCCTGAGGCAATTGCCGCCCCGCTGCCTCATAAGCTGTCTCAATGCCTTCACAAAGCCAGTGAGACAACCGCTGTTTTGAAAGTGGTCTACCTAATGCAGCCGCACCGTGACACACAAACAACTGAGGCGATGACCTAATCGCTGCTGTGCGCTCTACGTAACACGCCAAAGCGCGTACCGGGCACAAGCGATGGAGCTTTTCCTCACTCCTCTCTCTATGAGGAGGAGGAGAAAAAGCCCACAGCTCCACGGTCTGTGACCTATATGAACTCTTAATAACCTTCGGCAAAAATGCCGGGTTAGGACGTAACACTGCTCTGCTCAGGTCACCATTGATGGCCAGGCAGTCAGGTCTCGTCGAAAGAGCACACAAATCACTGACCCGCTTAGCTGTAGTCAAAGCGAGCAACAGTGCTGTCTTCATAGACAGCATCTTGAGGGGTATTTGATTCAATGGCTCGAACGGCGACTTACATAGCGCTTCGAGTACCAAAGCCAAATCCCACTGAGGAAGCGTGACTCTAGGTGTTGGCCTAAGTCGCCGCGTTCCTAATAGGAAGCGTTTCACTAGAGGGTGGCTAAAGACATTGTCTCTGCCAAACCCCTCATGACAAGCTGAAATCGCTGCTGCAAACACCCTAATAGTGGCCGGCGATTTTTGCTTATCAAACATGAGCTGTAGAAAAGAGAGAATACTCTCCACCTGACAGCTCATGGGGTCTACACCTTGTGTGACACACCATCGTGAAAACACGTTCCATCTACTGGCATACATCTTAGAAGTGGAACTGGCACGTGAACCCTGTATGGTCCTGATCACTGCATCAGATAACCCACGGCGCTCTAGCCTGTCCCTCTCAGCAGCCAGGCCTTCAGTGGTTGGCCGATTATGGGCAATTTCCCTATCGTGCCTCCCGCCTGAGACAACGCGTCCCGTCGATGTGGAATTGGCCAAGGTGGCGCAATCAACATCTGACTCATCTCCGCAAACCAAGGAGCCCCTGGGCGATCGGGCGCTATCAGTATCACTGACAGCCCCCCTGACCTCACCCTGGCTAGCAGTGGGAGAATGCAGGACAGCGGAGGGAATGCATACTGGAGAACTTTCGGCCACGGTTGGTGCGCAAAGGCGTCCCTTCCCAGTGGCGGTTCGTCCTGTTCCCTCAGAGAGAACCACAGAGGACATTGCGCGTTCACGCGTGAAGCGAATAGGTCCACCTCGGCTCTCCCGAATTGTTCCCAAATCTGAAGAACAATGTCCGGATGCAGACACCACTCGTCGTCTCGAGGACCCCCTCTTGACATGAGGTCTGCTCCTACGTTCAAGTAGCCCGGAATGTGTGCTGCTCTCAATGAGCGAAGGTGCTCGTGAGCCCACAGCCACAATTCCTCTGCCGCCCGATGGAGAGCAGGAGACCTGACTCCTCCCTGGCGATTTATGTGAGCTACTGTGGTCCGGTTGTCTGACCAGACCAGCACATCGCGACCCCGAAGGGTAGACGCGAAGTGGGTCAGAACCAGTCGAACCGTTTCCAACTCCAAGAGGTTGATATGACGACCTGATTGAGGCCACACACCTCCTATCGCTTGGGTCTGACATGTCCCTCCCCATCCCGTCAGGGACGCATCCGTGAATAATGGGATGTGAGAGGACACCTTTCCTATCGGGACTCCGTGCGTGAGAACCCGCGGGTTTCTCCAATAGTTCAGATCTGCACTGAGCGAGAGGGGAACCACCACCAACCGATGACGTTGACGCAATGGGTCTAGTCTTAGTTGGGCGAACCATCGCTGCATCCTGCGCATATGCAGGAGTCCCAGCGGAACCACAGAGTGGGCTGACGACATGAGACCCAAAAGTGACATGATCGACAGCGCCGTCACCGTGTGATTCGGACGACACTTCCTCAGGGCTAGCAACAAGGCTACCCTTCGGGGGTCCGAAATTCGAGCCCTCATCCTCACAGTGTCTAGCTGTATCCCCAGGTAGACAATCTGATGAGTGGGCCAGGGCGCGCTCTTTTTCCAATTCACAGCAAACCCCAGACTTGTGAGATGCATCACTGTCTGTGTTGTGTGAGTGATCGCCAGCTCTGCTGACGGGGCGAGAACCAGTAGGTCGTCCAGGTAGGCTAGTAGCCGTATTCCCTGACGACGCAACGGTTCCAATGCCGCCTCCACACACTTGGAAAATGTGCGAGGTGCCAGGGCATACCCAAATGGCATCCTCGTGTATTCGTACGCCACCCCTTGAAAGGCGAACCGCAGAAACTTCCTGTGACGCGGCTGAACAGGCACATGAAAGTACGCGTCCTTTAGGTCTATGCTCGTACAAAAGTCCCCTCTCTGGACACATTCCAGCAGACGTTTTGTCGTTAGCATTCGGAAGGGCCGTTTGGTTATGCTCTCGTTGAGAATGCGTAAGTCCAAAATCGGCCTCACTCCCCCCGTCTTTTTGGGTACTAGGAAATAAGGCGAATATAGCCCTTTGTTCCTTTGCTCCCGGGGAACTACTGTCACCGCCTCCTTCGCCAAAAGTTCTGTAATCTCTGTCATCAGAGCGGCCACTTTGTCTGCCGTTTTCATCACCGTCTCCACCACTCCCCTGAACGGGGGTGGGGTCCGGTGGAATTGGAGAGCATAACCCTTCTGCAACGTCTGTTCTAGCCGGCGTGAGAGGGTGCAGCTTCTTCGCCACTGCCAGCAATGCAGAGAAAGCGGCTGAGCACGAAGCTGTGGTGCATCCAGTAGGAAGGACCTGTATTCCTCTATGGCCCTTACCGCCACTGTTCCCCAACATTGAAGTGGTGGAACAGCCCAAGGTGGGCCTCCCGTGAAAGGGAGAGGAACCATCAATGCGTTCTGAGAGAGAAAGAGGAGCAGGGATGTCGGTTAAACTCGTAACCGTCGTATTCCTGCCCTCCTTGAACGCATCGCGGGTCTGAATTGCGCTGACCGAGGTCACAGCCTGCGGCAGGGCACCATCCCCAGCAAGCGATTGCGTCATCTTAGGTGACTGCAATTCGCTATCAGAGCCCTTCACTACAGTACTCCTAGAAGTCTGTAGTATGAGGTCTCTATGAGGTAAAACAAGGCGGCGCCTTGATACCTTCTTAACTTTCACCTTCTGTGTGTGTTCAACTCTGCACCCCTGGTGGGTTGATTCACACTCAGTGTGGTGAGTACTAGCTCGTTCTGTCAGGGGAGCCGATACGTTGGTTATACCCATAACCCTAGTAATCCGGCCCTCCGTGAACGTAGCATGGGTCTGAATCGCATTAACCGAGACCTTGGTCTGCGATAATGCGCCGTCCCCAGATAGCTGCTGTGTTACAATGCCTGGGGGCGCCGATACTCTGGACACCTTCGTGACCGCGGTAATCGGGCCCTCCGTGAACGCAGCATGGGTCTGGCTCGTACTAGCAGAGACCTTAGTCTGTGCTAGTGCGCCATCCCCAAATAGCGGCTGCGTCCTCATGTCAGAATCTGACAGAGACTGCTGCCTGCTATGTAAAGCACTTCTTATACGTGAAGTGTGATGTGACGACCTGATTGAGGTCTTATGGATACCTACTCTAAGTGCCTGTTCAGCAACGCACCCTCGGTGGGCTGAACGGCTCTTAGAGTGGTAAGGAAGAGAGGGTGAGATTTGAACGCTCTCGGACGTATTATGGAAAAGAGGCTCTTTTTTGACAAAGTCAGGTGGAGCCAACTCTTTATTAAACACATCAACAAAGGCATTTACATCAACACCCATCCCTTCAACCGAAGGGTGGGGGGGAACAGTGGGCACGTTCGACACCATCAACGCGTCCTCCATCCACTCCCCCGCATCCCGTCACGTACGCCTCCTTTTGCCTCCCTTGGAGGGCCAGGTCGGCGTCCTCGTCACCTCCCTCGCCGGCTGAAGTGGGGCTACTGTAGCTGCTGGAAGGGCGGGGCCCGTTCCCTTGCTGCTCGCTGCCGCCGGATGACGCCGATTACGCCGCCTCGCTGTAGACCCAGGTCTACTTAGAGGGGCGGAGGTAGATGGCCTCTGGGACGGAGCGGGGCCGAGTCGTCCTGCCAACGGCAGGTGCTTGGCCAGCTGTTTCTTCTCCTCCTCCAGTTTAGAAAAACGCTCCGTCGCCTCCTTGACTGCGACCCCAAAGAGGCCGTCGTCAGAGAGGGGGGCGTTCAAGAGAGACGTCCTGTCTGCCTCTTTCATGGAAGTCAATGACAACCAGAGGTGTCGCTCCCCGACCACCGAAGTGGCCATGGACCTCCCCGCGCAGACTGCGGACGCCTGTGTTAGGTGGAGTATGGCGCCAGAAATTCTGGACGCCTCCTCCACCTCCTCCGGTGCCAGCTCTGTCTTGCCCGTGGTTAAACGGGACAGAGCGGCCGCCAAGAGGGCAATGTTATTAGCTGCTGCTACAGCTTGGGCTCCCAGCCCAAAGGACTTCTCTAACAGCGACGCTGTGAGTCGGTCCTTCTGGGATGGCAATGTGGCCTTCTTGGAAGAGGGCCAAGGGCTCGAACCCGGTACAAGATACGCCGCCATGGCGCTCTCTAACCTGGGGATTCCCTTGCCCTGGAACCTTCCTTCCACTGTCGTGAATGGGAGGTACGCTTTTACTGGCGAACGCGCCGCTAAAGGTGCCTCCCACGAGCCCTCAACGTACCTGGCCAAAGAAGGCATGGCAGGAGCCACTGGCTCTGTCGCCTTCCTCGGCCTGGAATAAGGACCGCCCTCCATCATATCAACCTCCGGTGCGGAGGGAAGAGGGGGCAGCCTTATCTCCAGACGTTGCGCAGCTCTCTCAATAAGACCCGGAAAATCCGCTCTCAGAGAGGCTGCAGCGAAGGACAGGGCTTCTGATCTCTCAGAGCTCGTGTCCCCTTCGCTATAGGGACTACAAGCCCTCTCGCTTTCCAAGGGAAAGGGGGGCTTGAAAATATGAGGGATGGGGTCTGACTGTTCCATCGGAACGCCGGACTCCTCCTCAAAATCCCTATCCTCCCCCGAGTCTGCGCCGTTGGACGACGCCTCTGAAGCAGAGGCTAGTATTGACAGCACGTCCTCAAGGGGGATGTCCTCCCTAAAAAACGCCCAACGCTGCTTCCTCTCCTTTAAAGAAAGGAGGGCGCAGGAGGCGCAATTCGGGGGACTGCAGACGCCTTCCTTGGCATGCTGGGATCCCAAACACACGAAACACAGGTCGTGGTGGTCACCGGCCGCCATAGAAGTGCATCTGCACTGAGCTCTGAAAATAGCTTTTGGGGGTGGGAAATCTCCCGGTGTGCTCATTTAGACGACGTTGATGACTGGAATATCAACGGCGTTTTCGTCCTGAGTCTTTGTGCTTCGTCTCTTCTTGGCTCTTCAGTCTAGTCATCCAGTCGCTGAAGATAAAGGGAGGCTGATTGAGGGGAGGCATCCCCTCTTATAGGGACATCTGTGCTCCTATTGGCTGCAGGTGTGTGCATAATTTTGTCTCAGGCTGTTGCTGCCTTAGGGCAGAGGGTAAACCACTAGGAGCAGAGCTCCCCTATGGGGCGGAGCTCCACGATATAGAATTATGTAGCTCATTTGTAATGATGTGCAATTAAGTTAATTGCAGTCTCAAACATCTTGTCTAATTCAAAATTATATGCATTAGGGTACATTGTCTTCAAACAAATAAATACTTCAATAATTTGGCTATATCATCTAAGATCCTTAAATTATGATACCCTATATGATAATTCAACATTCATTCTCAAATGTCATTTATTGGGTACCATCATATTTTAACCTTTATAAGGTCCCATGGAGATACAATCTATTTTGTAAGAGAAACCTGTACAAGATGGCAGTAGTCTTGAAAGTGAACTGAATATACTCTCATTCATATTACATTCCTCTGAGACCTGCTGTCCAGAGTGATGCACTCTGGGCCCATGTTATCACCTTCAGTGGTTCATCATTCATTCGTCCAGAGGGTCGGCTAACCTATCGACACAGCCTACAGAAATACCATGTCACATATTCCCTAGTGACTTCATCCTACCAACAGATGACCCATGCCCTATATGTCCTTCTGTTTACCACAAGAGATGGGATGTGTATCAAATGGCACCATATTCCCTATACAAGTGCACTACTTTTGACCAGAGCCCTTTGGGCCCATCTGTGTCTATTTGCTCTAGCTAGCCTTTCTCCCACTGCATTTAAATGTTTAAAATACAAAAGCAGAGCCCACTGCCACCATGCCAGAGACCACTAGTGACTAGCACAATGTCAGTGTGTTTTTATGAATGTTGCATTTGCAAGCAGACTAGACTGTGGTACAGTTTCAATCAAATGTGTTTAAGGGTGTTGGTGTAAAATTCATGTGGATACAAACGTCAGTATTCTCCAGACAAATCTGCTCAGACAAAATATTGAATACAATGGAAATCAACTGGTACACGTTTCTGTATTTCAGAGGAAGTGCAAGTTGGGGATCTAGTGTGCATTCAAAATGTCACCCTATTCTCTACACACTACATAAGATATAAGGGGCTATTTGGGACGCACATAGGATATAAGGGGCTATTTGGGACGCGGACCTAGCCTTGCTTTTAGATGGAACTGAACTCCTGAGCGAGCAGAAACTTAGACTTAATTCGATCGATAATGTTATGGAAAAAGGGTTTAATGGATAAACGTGGCAACTCCTCTCTTGCTGCGAAACACTTTTTTGGACTAGTTTTCAGGCCTTGTGGGCAGATTTTCTGAGGTCATTGGGCTAGAAATTTTAGCTGGACCTGGCAACACTGCACACAATCAAAAGTGACCATGTTTTTGGTAGGTAGATAGCCTAGTAGGCTACTGTATTACCAAACTGATGAACCACATGCAAATGCAGTAGGCTAGTCAGAGATAAAAAAAAATATATATGCCTGGTTTACATTGCCATATCACAGAAAAGGCTAAAAACTGAGATATCTACACATCAGCTACGCTATAGCTCATTTGGACCTTATATTATGAACAGTTTCAACTATTACTGTGTTCCAAAAATGATTAAGTAGCCTACACTTCATCTGAAATTTCATAGGCTACCCACCACCTCCTAGGTTGAACATAAACTTGTGTCGCATTAAAAAGATGTGAACACAGCGCGATAAAGAAATCGCCGTTTTATGTAGTAGGCCAAACTGCTATCCCACAACATTACCGACTGCGCGATGGCACAGGACGCGCGTGAATGGGCTCTAAATGTGACACAGCATTTCTGCTCGGGAAAGTCTCAACTGGATCCTTGATATGTCCAACTCTGACGTCACCCCATTGAAGTTGCAATTTAACACGGTTAGGGTTAGGTAAGGGTTATGGATAGGATAAGGGTATGAGTTAAGGCCTGGATTTAGTAGGCTATACAAAACCAAAACATTTATAGGCTACAGTAGGCCTAGCCTACTCTTGATTTCTGGACACCATGTTACATATTGAAATAGCAGCTTCGGTTTCAGCGAATGTAGCCTGGCCTAGGCTACTCTATAGCAGACTTATTGTAGCCTCTTACAGTACGACTTTTCTTAATGTACATCTCCTTTTGTGACAACATTATATATATATATATATATACATATGGTGCCGCTATTTATATATAAAGGCATTGCATAACGTTCTTGGTGCCGGTTTCTGAGAGGAGATGGGCTACGCATACGCACCTTCAATTAATGTATGGGTCCCGCTGCCTCGATACTTCAGCCGAAAAATGATAAGTCTTGGTACGTCCCATGATTCGATCAGGTAAACAAAGACGAAATCCTTAACATCTAGTCAACCGTATTGCTGGACCAACACTAAGCTGATTAGAAGATTGCTTTGGTTCTGCTTCCTCCATAGCGACATGCTGCGGCCATTAAAGTCGATTGCAGCATGGGACACGGAGTGCACAGGAAATAAATATTAAATGTATCCTAGGCTAGTCCAATAGCTTTACCGAACCATCTTTGGCATCACTGTATCAACCAATCATGTCTCAAAAACAAGACAAGTCTCAACTCTGCTGCCAGTCAGGCAAAGGTGTGAAGTGTGAACTGAAGCCTGTAGGGCGGACGCATACACACAGGCTCTCTCACTCACACGTTCGCACGCGCACACACACGCTCACTCTCACACACAATCTATAAAATATCCTTCTGCAAATCCACCCATTGATTGTAAACGACTTATAAAAGCTTGGTTGTATTACATTGTCATAACATTTTTTAAATGTTATTTTTACAGAAAAGCTATTCCAAATCAAATCAAATGTTATTTGTCACATGCGCCGAATACAACAGGTGTAAGACCTTACAGTGAAATGCTTACTTACAAGGCCTTAACCAACAATGCAGTTTTAAGAAAGAACACAAAAAAATACAATATAAAATAATATGAAATAAAAGTAAGATAATTAAAGAGCAGCAGTAAAAATAACAATAGCGAGGCTATATACAAGGGGTACCGGTACTGAGTCAATGTGCAGGGGCACCGGTTAGTCGAGGTAATTGAGGTAATATGTACATGTAGGTAGAGTTATTAAAGTGACTATGCATACATAATAAACAGAGAGTAGCAGCAGCGTAAAAGAGGTGGGGGGGGGGGGGGGGGGGGTTGGGCAATGCAAATAGTCTGGGTAGCCATTTGATTACATGTTCAGGAGTTTTATGGCTTGGAGGTAGAAGCTGTTTAGAAGCCTCTTTGACCTAGACTTGGCGCTCCGGTACCGCTTGCCGTGTGGTAGCAGAGAGAACAGTCTATGACTAGGGTGGCTGGAGTCTTTGACAATTTTTAGGGCCTTCCTCTGACACCGCCTAGTGTAGAGGTCCTGAATGGCAGGAGGCTTGGCCCCAGTGATGTACTGGGCCGTACGCACTACCCTCTGTAGTGCCTTGCGGTCAGATGCCGAGCAGTTGCCATACCAGGCAGTGATGCAACCAGTCAGGATGCTCTCGATGGTGCAGCTGTAGAATCTTTTGAGGATCTGAGGACCCATGCCAAATCTCCTTAGGGGGAATAGGTTTTGTCGTGCCCTCTTCACGACTGTCTTGGTGTTCTTGGACCATGTTAGTTTGTTGGTGATGTGGATACCAAGGAACTTGAAGCTCTCAACCTGCTCCACTACAGCCCCGTCGATGAGAATGGGGGCGTGCTCGGTCCTCTTCTTGCTGCATTGTTTATGTTTTGGTCTTCATAGGAGACTTTGTTAATTTATTTTAGTCCTATACAGGTAAAGTAGCTTACTCCACTGGATTATTTTGGTACCCCACTCAAAATAAAAAGTGCACTTCAGGCAGATCTTATACACACACAGACGCTCCCCTGTGCTGCAGAGTAGGTTGATTCCTCAAGATCAAATGCACTGTCCCTAGGAGCCATGGCATCTGCCTTTTACCCTATCTACAGAGGACCTGGTTCACTGCTGCCATGTTTACCAAGCCGTTAAACACATGAAATAATGCACAGACCCCAACCACTCCACAGTAGTCTCAGAAAAGTTACAGGGAAATATAGAGCTATTCTTAAAACACCTGCAGCAGGTAGTGTTATGGTTAGTACATGTTTTGACATGGAAAGAGGAATTTCAAGATTGTAGGCTACTAGAGAATATCGTGCTAAAACATAGGCAGCTGTATGCTTTCACAAGTTTAGCCTTGAAAATGAGTGGCCTGTACAGATCCAGTAGCCTAATTAGCTACGATCAGTCCATGACAAGCCATGACATTTCAAGGCATTCTTCTCTTACATCAGTCTCATGTTACAATGAATGACTGTGACCTCTACTGAAACAGCTCTCTAAATGTGCTTTGAAATTATTTAAATATATGTTAGGAGATTGGAATTTGGTGACTCTCAAAATGTGGGAGGGGTGGTGTTAAGAAGACATTTCTATTTCTCATCAAATGGATAATAAAGTACATTAGCTATCTATTCTCTGGATGATGATCCTCAATATTGTACCTATGTGCTATTCAGAATGCCATTATGTTCTCTGTAAATTGCCCTTCATAGAACAAGCCCTGTGTTTGTGAGCCAAACAAATGCTACATAACACAAATATAGCCATTGTCTTGGACTGGGCAGCTTGCCAGGAACATGGAACAGAGAGATGTTGGAGCACTTCTGTTGAATAAACAAAGGCCAAAGTTATGAATTATTATTTTATGTTGGATGATCATTAAAAGTATTCAGTATAATGACGGTTCTATTTATTTATGTTAGGTGCAGTAGCCATGTAGCCACTGCACCGATCAGTTCTTTGTCTCCTCCATCATGCCCCTCTGACTTAAAATAGTCTGTCTTGTCAAGGATATATGTCTATGGTCTTGTCAGATGAGGCTGATCAAATAGCCCTAGACGGGGACTATACAGTAACACAGCCGTAGAAATAGAATCTTGTAATTCTATACCTATGACCACATCTCCTCCTGAGAATAACAGCCACATCTTTCACCTGCCCTAACTAACCAAATAAACTTGCCTTCTCCCCCATCTATTTTCCCCTCTCTCTCCTCCTCTCAATAGGTCACCTTGACTTATCTCCAGTATCAGGCACAAGGGCACACCAACATGCTTATCACCCCGGAGAGGAGGCATGAGAGATTGGGAAGATCTCAATTGCATACTCCCCATGTCCTCACTCTTCTCAAAGTCATTGGAGGAGAAGGACAGAGGAGCAGGATCTCTGGCTTTCTCATCCAATGGGTTTTGAGAAGGAGGCGAGGAGAGAGGACGTGTGGAGTACGCAATTGAGATCTTCCCATGGCGTGTGGGTGATATACAGGTAACTGCCAAAATAATGGAAACACTTGATTAAATGAGGGATACGAAGTATATTGAAAGCAGGTTTCACCTCACAGCAAAGCCTGGGCATCCAAGGCTAGTAAAGTATAGACCAAAGTCTGCTCCATTGATCTAAACAAGTAGGATGGGGTGACTATAGAGAGTTTCCCTCAGACACTTGAACATGGCCGTATTCAAAGCACACCACTGCCACCTAGGGTGCAACTTTGATTCCACACACAACACTTGGTTTACTTTCTCTGAGGGAAACAGAACTGCAGCTGTATATGAAATGGGATGCAACATGCTATACAGGGATGGGATAACACAGACTACAAAATGTTTATGCCACAAACAGTACGTCTCATTTAAAGCAGCTGGTTGTTTTTATTCATCATCATCATCATCAATAACCAAACACAGCAAATATGATCTGTTAAAAAGCATGTACAAAATGTATACACTACCAGTCAAAAGTTTTAGAACACCTACTCATTCAAGGGTTTTTATTTATTTTTACTATTTTCTACATTGTAGAATAATAGTGAAGACCTCAAAACTATGAAATATGACATATGGTAGTAACCGAAAAAGTGTTACACAAATGAAAATATATTTTATATTTGAGATTCTTCAAATAGCCACCCTTTGCCTTGATGACAGCTTTGAACACTCTTGGCATTCTCTCAACCAGCTTCACCTGGAATGCTTTCCACTAAGCCCAAACCAGATGGGATGGCGTATCGCTGCAGAATGCTGTGGTAGCCATGCTGGTTAAGTGTGCCTTGAATTCTAAATAAATCACAGACAGTGTCACCAGCAAAGCACCCCCACACCATAACACCTCCTCCACCATGCTTTACGGTGTGAAATAAACATGCAGAGATCATCCGTTCACTCACACCGCGTCTAACAAAGACACGGCGATTGGAAGCAAAAACCTCCAATTTGGACTACAGACCAAAATACACATTTCCACCGGTCTACTGTCCATTGCTCGTGTTTCTTGGCCCAAGCAAGTCTCTTCTTATTATTGGTGTCCTTTAGTAGTGGTTTATTTGCAGCAATTCGACCATGAAGGCCTGATTCACACAGTCTCCTCTGAACAGTTGATGTTGAGATGTGTCTGTTACTTGAACACTGTGAAGCTTTTATTTGGGCTGCAATTTCTTAGACTGGTAACTCTAATGAACTTATCCTCTGCAGCAGAGATAACTCTGGGTCTTCCATTCCTTTGGCGGTCCTCATGAGAGCCAGTTTCATCATAGAGCTTGATGGTTTTTGCGACTGCACTTGAAGAAACTTTAAAAGTTATTGAAATATTCCATATTGACTGATCTTAATGTCTTAAAGTAATGATGGACTGTCGTTTCTCTTTGCTTATTTGAGCTGTTCCCCCCCCAGAACACCTACTTTGAATGAGTAGGTGTTCTAAAACTTTTGACCGGTAGTAGGGGTGTAACGATCCATCTACTACATCGATGTATCGATTTATATTCCTATGATCCAACTACATCGATCTGTGCTCGGCGAGTTGGCCTTTTGGACAACATATCGATCTAACATCGTTTTAAAATGTAATAAATCGATTGTATCGATACTAGGAAATAACCCATTGGATTTAAGCACGTCAGACTTTATATGGATGTTTTTTCTTAGCACTTTTAATGATAAAGGCTTTAAACATTACTCGATTCAGTCTGCCTATTCGTGACATCATCGCGGCAGCAGCAGCGCAAAGGCGCCAAGACAACAAAACATAGCATGGTGGATGACAGAGGAGAAGCCGACGAGCGAGAAATTATCAAGCCACCATTGCGGTCCTTACAAGAAACAGGAATCTAGGAAACTTCACCTGCACTGTCCAGTATCCAGGTATTTATTTCAGTCACACTGGTTGAATTTTTGGCTAAAAGGTTTCTGAATCGATTTCAAGTCACTGAATCGTTTCGGATCGTATCGTTCTAAATGAACCAATATCGTCCTTGAATCGTATCGACAACCACGAATCGTGATACAAATCGAATCGTTGTTAAAACGAATCGTTACACCCCTAACCGGTAGTTTACTTTTTTATTATCTTTCATCACCATCTATAGTAATTTGGGGGGAATATTTAGCATTAGACTATAAACCCGTAAATACTGTAGATACGGTACTGTTTTTATACTTTAAGATATTAGCTGACCATGGCACCTTTGCAGTGATCTGCAGCTCTGATGATACACTGTAATGTCTAAGGCATGGACTTTATTTACCTCTCTGAGGACCAAAAAGTATAAATCTGTCTATAAAGGCATGTGCAAGGTGTTTTGTGGATTGTAATAAAGATATGTTCCTTACTCTTTTTTAGCTTGTGTAAACTGTTGCTTAACTGAAATAAACTAGCCCTCCTTATAAATATAGTATTGCCACAGGCTACTGACGAACAGCTACAGCTGAGTGAGTCCACATTTCACTTGTGGCCGATTACACCGTTCTATAAATATTCAATATAATATAGAGACTACCTGAGTAGAGAAGTAACAGTGGTTCAGATTCAATATTTCCCTTTTTAGTGTTTCTATAATCTCAAAAGGTAACAGCCATGGGTTGAAATGATCAAGCATGTGGTTATTGACCTGATCAAATAATGTTGTTTAAGCTTTGAGCTTAAAAGGGTCAATCTGCAGTTCAAACAAAGTGACACCCCGCCACTGATTTGGTAAACAGCAGAGGGATGGAGAATGTAACCACCCTCAAACTCATGGACAGAGCTAGCCCATTCAAATAGATGGTAAATGTTATTAAAACATTATACTGTCTATTCACAAGTTGTCTGCAGCTTCAGGGGATTTTCACCCAAATGCTCTGTCTAAACGCAAATACACCTCGCACGCGATACAGTTTTGAAAACATTTGTAATTTAATGCTCATATAAGCGAGAAATAAACAAAATTAAATAGAAAAATAAACGACACGTACTGTACGCAATTTAGGAAAGCTGCCCCCGGCTGTATTTTGAGAAACACAGGAAATGTTGAATGGAATGGTTGAATGGAAATGCGAGCAAAAGGTGAGAGGATGTGTCGTGCCCGAGGTGGCATGTGAAAACAGCTGGGTGCAGCTTTGCTAAACTGTGCACACTAAGTGTATCTTTGGTACTTTAAAGATTATTTCTCACTTATATGAACGTTACATTCCAAAGGTTTCCAAAATCGTATCGAAAGTGAGGCGTATTTGCGTTTAGACAGAGCGTCGGCTGTAAATTGGGCATACCCCACTTGGGTTCTTGAAGCTAGGACAGAGCTATGGATACAAGAACTAATCATCCATAATATCAACATTATAGTTTTAACATGTTGAGGCTATAGTGTTTGTTTACATTTACATTGTTTACAAACAAAGGAGTAAAACACGCTTTTATGTTGGGTTCTGATGGGGTACTACAGTTGAACTAAGCTCATGAGTCATCTATAAGTTATACAGTGGGGGAAAAAAAGTATTTAGTCAGCCACCAATTGTGCAAGTTCTCCCACTTAAAAAGATGAGAGAGGCCTGTAATTTTCATCATAGGTACACGTCAACTATGACAGACAAAATTAGGAAAAAAAATCCAGAAAATCACATTGTAGGATTTTTAATGAATTTATTTGCAAATTATGGTGGAAAATAAGTATTTGGTCAATAACAAAAGTTTCTCAATACTTTGTTATATACCCTTTGTTGGCAATGACACAGGTCAAACATTTTCTGTAAGTCTTCACAAGGTTTTCACACACTGTTGCTGGTATTTTGGCCCATTCCTCCATGCAGATCTCCTCTAGAGCAGTGATGTTTTGGGGCTGTCGCTGGGCAACACGGACTTTCAACTCCCTCCAAAGATTTTCTATGGGGTTGAGATCTGGAGACTGGCTAGGCCACTCCAGGACCTTGAAATGCTTCTTACGAAGCCACTCCTTCGTTGCCCGGGCGGTGTGTTTGGGATCATTGTCATGCTGAAAAACCCAGCCACGTTTCATCTTCAATGCCCTTGCTGATGGAAGGAGGTTTTCACTCAAAATCTCACGATACATGGCCCCATTCATTCTTTCCTTTACACGGATCAGTCGTCCTGGTCCCTTTGCAGAAAAACAGCCCCAAAGCATGATGTTTCCACCCCCATGCTTCACAGTAGGTATGGTGTTCTTTGGATGCAACTCAGCATTCTTTGTCCTCCAAACACGACGAGTTGAGTTTTTACCAAAAAGTTCTATTTTGGTTTCATCTGACCATATGACATTCTCCCAATCCTCTTCTGGATCATCCAAATGCATCTAGCAAACTTCAGACGGGCCTGGACATGTACTGGCTTAAGCAGGGGGACACGTCTGGCACTGCAGGTTTGAGTCCCTGGCGGCGTAGTGTGTTACTGATGGTAGGCTTTGTTACTTTGGTCCCAGCTCTCTGCAGGTCATTCACTAGGTCCCCCCGTGTGGTTCTGGGATTTTTGCTCACCGTTCTTGTGATCATTTTGACCCCACAGGGTGAGATCTTGCGTGGAGCCCCAGATCGAGGGAGATTATCAGTGGTCTTAGTATGTCTTCCATTTCCTAATAATTGCTCCCACAGTTGATTTCTTCAAACCAAGCTGCTTACCTATTGCAGATTCAGTCTTCCCAGCCTGGTGCAGGTCTACAATTTTGTTTCTGGTGTCCTTTGACAGCTCTTTGGTCTTGGCCATAGTGGAGTTTGGAGTGTGACTGTTTGAGGTTGTGGACAGGTGTCTTTTATACTGATAACAAGTTCAAACAGGTGCCATTAACACAGGTAACCAGTGGAGGACAGAGGAGCCTCTTAAAGAAGAAGTTACAGGTCTGTGAGAGACAGAAATCTTGCTTGTTTGTAGGTGACCAAATACTTATTTTCCACCATAATTTGCAAATAAATTCATTAAAAATCCTACAATGTGATTTTCTGGAGAAAAAAAATCTCAATTTGTCTGTCATAGTTGACATGTACCTATGATGAAAATTACAGGCCTCTCTCATCTTTTTAAGTGGGAGAACTTGCACAATTGGTGGCTGACTAAATACTTTTTTCCCCACTGTATTCTTCAAGAATCAAATCGGTATAGAGCATTCATTTAAAATATGGATGTAGGAACAAGTTTCCAGTGCAAATTAAGTGTTGTAGTATAGGTTATAATTTGGCCTTTGATATGGGTATGGAGTATAAAAATGTAATATAATGAATAGGGTAATAAGTATGTGCTGCAACTGGGGCTCACACAGACAAGTGATTGGTTACCTTCATTGTTATTTCAGAAACCATTGGAGTATACAGTATCTATCTTTGAACAGTATATTAAGTCCAAATATGAGGCGCTTCAGGATAAAACATTAAATCTCTCTGTAAAGAATAGATGTAGGACTGGTGAATGGATGATGCTCAACTACTGTGGGGCTGTGGTGAGGGAGCAGACAGAGGCAGAGATGAAGTTATGAGTCTATATATATTCACATGAAGATGGTTCATGGCATGGAATAGGTTCAGATTAGTTTAATATCAGCACAAGTTCAGTTAGGTGAACAGTTGATAGTTGTTGCCAGTCTTCAACAATTATTTGTACGTAGGTACACTACATGACCAAAAGTATGTGGACACCTGCTCGTCGAACATCTCATTGCAAAATCATGGGCATTAATATGGAGTTGGTCCCTCCTTTGCTGCTATAACAGCCTCCACTCTTCTGGGAAGGCTTTCCACTTGATGTTGGAACATTGCTTCGGGGACTTGCTTCCATTCAGCCACAAGAGCATTAGTGAGGTCGGGCACTGATGTTGGACGATTAGGCCTGGCTCGCAGTCGGCGTTCCAATTCATGCTTAAGGTGTTCGATGGGGTTGAGGTCAGGGCTGTATGTATGTATGCATGTATGCATGTATGCATGTATGCATGTATGGTTTATCTACAAAGGAGACAAAGAATGGTACAAATAGCATGCAATAATGTGCATAACTAATTGACTTAATTTGTATGAATATCAAAGGTAATATACAAATGCAAAATAAATGAGTAAAGCTATACATAAATATAGCAGCAATACAACAAATCAAATGGAAAAGGGGGTGCAATAGCATGTGGCACAGAAGGCCAAAGCTAGAGCAGGCTAGGCTAGCAGCTACATAGCATAGCATATGGCAGGCAAACAAACAATATAAAACTCATGAAAAGTATTCAAGCAGCAATGCAATAGCCATAAAAAAAGCAGGCCTTAATTAGCATAACATTAGCAAAATGCTTATGTTAATTAACATGTGTCAATTAGCAACTACAGAAGAAAACATATCTGTTTGTGCTATCCTTCCATTCCTTGCCACTCCATGTCATGCCAAACATTATGTTTGGCATATGACGGAGTACAATGAGTCGAATGTTAGCACAAACAGACTGGTACCCAGGCTAAGTATACTGTACCTTGCCTGTGACTAATTATATTGTTAAGAACCATTTAAAAATTAAAACAAAGCCATATTCCCTTCTGTCATGAAGTAAAACAGACATAATACTAAAACATTCACCCATGAATATCACATCTTCCCCCTATAACAAACTTAGGGTACAGTGCTTAGAGTTTGATCATGATGTGCTAATAATACAGTAAATCTACAATTTTGGTAGACTAGGATTGTCAGACAAAATTGGCATTTTCTTTTTGAACAGATAAGTAACTTGGCTTGTCTGAGCCAGAATGGCCCGTACGGCAGGAGCCAATCACCTGTTTATGTAGTGTAATGCAGCTTGAAGTACACCCCCTGGAAAGGACGCTAGTCTATCCCAGGGCCTTTTGCACAGATACTGTAAGGCATTTCACTCAGCCTTCATTTTGTCTCTGATTTCCGAAGGCAAGGTTTCAAACAGGGCATCCTCCACAATTAGGCCGCTGCGCTTCAATGCCCGGCAGAACCCAAGCTCTGGAGGCAGGAGCTCAAAATGGTTGCCCTTCAGTTCTAGGTGTGTCAATAGAACCAGGTATGAGATCTTTGGTGAGAGCAACGACAGCGTATTCTTGCCCAGCTTGAGGGTTGTGAGCTTCTTGCAAAAGAACAGCTCGTCTGGGAGGTTCTCGATCTTGTTGCATGTGACAGAGAAGTACTGAAGACTCTGTAGGACGCCGATCTCCGGCGGAATGAACCGGATGTCGTTGTTGGACAGGTCCAGGTAACGAAGCTTGTTGCATAAGAACAGGTGCGAGGGCAAGATCTCAATCTTGTTGTGGCTAAAGTAGAGGCGCTCTAGGCTGCCCAGCTTCTTGATGTGTTCTGGGATGTAGCAGATACTGTTGTGCCAGAGTTTCAGGCACGTCAGTTTGCGGAGGTGCTGGCAGCTGACTATCTCCTCGATGGAGTGCAGGTTGTTTTCTTTCAGGTCCAACTCCTGTAGAGTTAGAACATTTTATTTTAAGTGTCACTCCACAATATTACAGCAATTGGCAATACATTTAGCATATTTGAGGTCAAGAAAACCACCCAGAACAGAGTTAACTGGAGATGCACCATTGAAGCCATTTGCGCCACTAGGAGCTGAAAGGAATAACTCATTACACATTTAAAAACCCCATTGTGGACCACTCAGGTAGCAGACAGTCAAAGTACAGCATATCATACCTGTAGGTTCGTGAGGCTGAAGACAGCATGTGGGATGCGTTCCAGGTCACAGTGCACCAGCTCCAGTTCAGTCAGGTTCACCATCTTCTTCAAATTGTTGAGCATCACCAGCTTAGTGCCGTCGTTGTAGACGTACAGCCTCTGCAGGTGGCTGGACACGTCCACGACGGACTGGGGGATCTTTGTAAAGTTACTTTTGAGCGATAGGGTCTTCAGATTCTTCAGCTCCCTCAGGGACTCCAGAACCACATTTTTAGAAGCGTCAGGACTCAGTGAGCCAATGAGGTAGAGCTCCTCTAGATTCCGCAGATGGTACAGCCAATGAGGCAGCTCCCTGCTATCGTCGAACTTCACCCTGAGCACCTTAGATAGATAGATATACAAAAATATAAAACGCAACATGCAACAACTTCAAAGATTTTACTGAGTTACAGTTCATAGAAGGAATTTCAGTCAATTGAAATAAATTAATTAGGCCCTAATTTATGGATTTCACATGACTGGGCAGCCAAAGAATGAGTTTCTCCCCACAAAAGGGCTTAATTACAGACAGAAATACTCCTCACCTATTAATCCCTGAGGGGAAATGTCATGTCAATAACAAATACAGACAAAATACACATATTGTACGAGACAAAAACAGAATACAGCGCCAGCAGCCATAAAAAAAACTAAAAACATGCCATACCAAAAGACTACGAAAATAGCATACGGTAGAATAGCATACCTTGAGGTTCTCCTTGAGGAAGGAGGTGGCTGTGGCGTGGATCTTTAAATAACACTGATACAGAGAAAGCTCCTGAAGGTCTTCAAGCTGGGCGATGGAGGCTGGGATGGTTACGTTGTTGATGATCTCTAGCTTTAGGGACTGGAGCTCTGTCACCTCGAAGATGGTGTCCGGAAGCCCAGACAGCATGAAGAGCTGCAGCTCCAGTCTGTTGTTGTGGTTGGTCAGCAGTCTCTGACGCAGCTTCTCTGGCGTCCACTCATGGTTCAGGTTCAGCTGTTTTAGTTTGTTTTCACTGACCTCCGACAGGAACACTGCGAATCTGAGAGGGAGAGCGAAAGAGAGAAGAAGATGAAGACAAAGATGACTTTATTGTCCATGGATGGGCAAAGGAAACTTTTACAATTGGAGGCATTGCATACTTATCAATAGCAATGAAGAGCTAAATTACTTGTACAATTAAAAAGACAACGCACCTCTTGGAGTACAGTGGGTCATACTGGTCGATCATATGCAGCATGAAGGCAAAGTCATTCTTCACGTCTGGGATGTCATCGATTCCCGTTTCCTGCCGTACGTATTCAAAGGAGTACTCCTTCAGCGAGCGGTAGAAGAGCCAGTAGGAAGTGTAGAGGCAGGTGAATCCATACACAGCCACGAAGCATAGGTAACAGTATGACAGCTTGGAGAACAGGTGGGCCATGGTGTGATTACAGGAGAAATGCTTATATCCCGTCATGTCCTGTATGTCCACACTGCACTTCACTGTGATCTGTACCTCAGAGACTAACGCACTGTTATACGCGATGATGAGGAGGAACTTCATCACTTTGAGAACAGTCTGGCGAACATACATAATATAGAGGATGTCCCCCTCCTCGACGTGCAGGCGAAACTTCTTCACCTTCTCAAACAGAGCTTTGGCTTGCTCTCCTTCCTTCTTTTCCAGGGCGCTGGCTGTGGGCTTGTCCACTACGATCTTCTCTGGGATGGATTTGAGGGACTGGGTCTTCTCCAGGTTGTCCAGCTTCCCCTCTACAGACAAGTTGAGGATCGCTCTGCTGGCACTGCTCTTCTTGTCCTTCAATGAATTAATGCACTTTATTTGACATATTTAAAATATATACAGTACATGTCCGGTTTCTCTGACACAGATTGAGCCTAGTCCTGGAATAAAAATTATTTTAGGCATGTACACACACATATTCAAACAATACCTTCTCCTCTGGGTTCTCTCCAGACACCTCAGACAGAGCTCTGGTAGTCCAGGGGGAGTCAAAGCACTTTCCCAAGATGGAGATGAAATGCTCTATCTTAGAGCTAGAGCCTGGGAACTTGAACCAGAAGTTGCTACACACCATGAAGATCAGGGTGTGAATAAGGACCAGGTAAGGGAAGTACTTGGCGTACCAGTGCAGAGCCTTCTCGTAGCACATCTGGTTGATGAAGCTGTACTGCTGGAGGTCCAGGTTGGTTTTCAGGCCCATCATCTCATGCACATCCTGTGACACAACGGGTGAGACCAGCTCGGTTTTATTTGGTAAGAGTATTGTTTGGTTCGGCATGGACATTCTCTGGGGAAGGCAGATGATTTTGTCCTGCATCACCTGAAATAAAACAAAAAACAAATAAGAAGAATCAAGCAAGCAACACAGCAACATCGAAACTTGCGACTTGAAATCAGTCTGTTACAGTGATAATACGAACAGAGGGGAATATCTGATGATCAGTCTCATTTCCTACACTGACCTCACTGGTAGAGGATGTGACTCAGAAAGGAACTAACCAGTTAATGTTTTATCCACGGCAGACTGAAGAGGGAGACAGACTCACTAATGCAATGCAATACTGTCCCACCAAATTATTTGTTATGCTTTGACCTGCTATAACACTTAAAACAATATTTTTTTACTATTCATATAGATTAGTTACAACATTAAAATTATTTTTCTTTCTATTGAAATCATAGATGAATCATGGATCCAAGTTGTGGTGTTGTATTTACAATGAGAGAAAAAACAAAAAATGATCCCTTTTTCTTCTTCAGCTTCGTAAATATGTACTTTTCTTGCTATGATCAGACCAGTGACATAGCCTAAAGACCATGTGGTTTAAGGGCCAGAGGAAATTAGTCTCAGGGTTGTGCTGCAGCAGTACAGGGCAGAACAGAAGATATACAAAGTCAAACCTGCTAAGGGAGGGATACAAATTTACAGAATGGTTACCTGGAGGAAAATGGGGGAGGGTCATGCTTTCCAATTTCAGTCAAGGGGAGGGTTTAGTATTTTTTAAATCTAGTCAGGGCGAGGGTCATGTAATTTGTATTTTATGACATTTAAATATTTCAGTGTTTTAGACTTAGTTGCTTATTAGTAGAACCGCACGGAATCCACGCACGCAGAATTCCGACGAAAATCTGATGCTTTAGCTAGCTACATATATATTAACTAGCTAATAGGTTTGTTCTAGTTAGCTAATATCTGTTCTTGACAATTACATTTTTGTCTGTATCTACATAGTGGCAAGTTAGCTTGCTAGCTAACGTTAGTCTGGCAAGCTTCCCATGTTGTCACTCCAGCTACATCACGTCATTTACGCTAGCTAGCTAACTTAGCTGAGGTAATGATAGGTAGCTAACAAGTTAACCAAAGTGACGTGGTGGAGCTATCAAAACAAGAGACAAGTTAAGAATTACAAAAGCAGCAAGTCACAGACATGTTACTTTTTTTGGTCATTGTTTGAAAATGTCTTTGTGAGAGAGACATACTGTCAGGTTTATGGGCTGTCTGTGTGTTCCAGGCCTCTGTGTCAGGTTTATGCGCTGTGTGTGTGTGTGTGTGTGTCGCTTCAGGAGAGAGTGTGCTTAGCTTCAAAGCTTGAGATCCACTGTAGGCCTGCTATTGAACTCCCTGAGAATTCTTACATTTACCAGAATTTAACTATTATTCGCTACACTGGCCTCCTGTCTGTCAAAGACCCCCTTCACAGGAGTCCAGCTTGGACTTCACAAGAACATTAATCTAAGCATATATACCTCTTGAGAAGGGGCCCAAGTTCTCCACATTTCTGAAGAAACACTGCAAGCAGGGAGGGCCTACCCAGCGTCATCCCATCCGCGTACAGAGTACCTGCCAGAGCTTTATCCACAACATGAGCAGGACATCAAAGATGCTGTAGAGGGAAAGGACATTTATGTCATCCTTGATGAGACGACCAATGCCTTTGGAAGATGTGCACTCGCCATCCTACTCCAGCCAGTGGGTGAGCGACCTGTTGTAGTAGACCTGGCTTTCTTGGATAAAGTCAACTTTTCCACTGTGTCTCAAGCTGCCATTTCCTGTCTCAACAACAATGGGGTTGACTTTAACAATGTGTGGGCTTTTGTAAGCGACTCAGCTAGCTACATGAAGAAGGCTTTCACCAGCATCTTGAAGGGCCTCTTCCAACTCTGGACACGTCACCTGCTTTGCCCATCTCCTGAGCCTGGTGCTGAATGTTTTTCCAGAGGTGTTTGAGGACGTGAACAGGCTGTGTGCTCTGGTGAAGAAGGTGTTCTGTCAGGCACCCCAGCATTGTCTGGAGCGGAGATAATTCATTTGCTCTGGTGAAGAAGGTGTTCTGTCAGGCACCCCAGCATTGTCTGGAGCGGAGATAATTCATTCTGGAAAATGGCCATTCTCCTGTGATGCCTGTGTATGCTGTGCAGACCAGGTGGGTCTCCTGGATACATGCTGTGGAGTACCTGACAGAGTACATGGATGTGCTCACAGACTTCACTACAACCTTCCCAGAAACAGCAAAGTGTCTCCAGGACCTTTGTGAGCTGCTGAGGGAACACAAGGCCCAGCTAAAGACCCAGGCAGTGTTCATTGTGGAGCATAGTCTGGAGATAGTGGCTAACCTGACAAAGCTGGAGGAGACCTCTGTACCAACAGCCCACAACAACATCCAGCAAGCTGGAGGACCTGCAAATGCAGTTTGAGTATGGTAGAACAGCTGGGGCTGATGACTGGCACCCTCATACAACTGAACTGCTGGGGTAGCTTCCAGAGGAAGACAGGCTCTCCTGCACAGAGTTGTTCCAGTCTACCATGGCAGCATGTTCAATCAAGCTGCAGACTGTGCTGGAGAAGCACCCCTGCCTTCACCTGTTCAAGTCACTAACTGTTCTAGATCCAGCCCAAGTAGTAGGCGCAAGAAAGGACATTAAGGAGTATGTCCATGCCATCCCTGCTCTGAGTCAGGTGTCTGCAGAGGAGGGGCACAGATACATGGCCATCGGCAAAGCAGACACTATGGAAGTGAGTGCAGTGGACTGGTGGGCAGCTAGGCAGGACAGGATGCCAGCCTTGGCTCACATTGCGATGATACGTCTGTGCCTCTCCACTACCTCAGTGGATGTAGAGAGACTTCTCACATTATCAGATGCTACTTAGTCAGCGTAGAAGGAGCCTCAGAGAAAAATGTTGTTGAATGCAAAGTATAATAGCATTGAACACTACAATGCATGTCAATCACACACACAAACTCTACCACTCTGTGTTTTGGTTTAAAGCAATTTGAGAATAGTTAATGAATAGTTATAAAAGGATCAACTGTGCTATTTTGATAGTTTTTTCGCATTGTTTGTAACTTATTTTGTACATAATGTTGCTGCTACCGTCTCTTATGACCGAAAAGAGCTTCTGGATATCAGAACAGCGATTACTCACCTCGAACTGGACAAAGATTTTTTCTTTAATGAGTCCAATGCAAAGGATTTTTTAAAATCTACACTAGAGGCAAAAAAAAGCTCCTACACTAGAGGCAAAAAAAATATTTCCAGATTCCATTTTGGTTTGCTTGTTAGGGTATACACTACCGGTCAAAAGTTTTAGAACACCTACTCATTCAAGGGTTTTTCTTTATTTTTACTATTTTCTACATTGTAGAATAACAGTGAAGACATCAAAACTATGAAATAACACATATGTAATCATGTAGTAACCAAAAAAGTATTTTATATTTGAGATTCTTCAAATAGCCACCCTTTGCCTGGATGACAGCTTTGCACACTCTTGGCATTCTCTCAACCAGCTTCACCTGGAATGCTTTTCCAACAGTCTTGAAGGAGTTCCCACATATGCTGAGCACTTGTGGCTGCTTTTCCTTCACTCAGCGGTCCGACTCATCCAAAACCATCTCAATTTGGTTGAGGTCGGGGGATTGGGGAGGCCAGGTCATATGATGCAGCACTCCATCACTCTCCTTCTTCGTCAAATAGCCCTTACACAGCCTGGAGGTGTGTTTTTGGTCATTGTCCTGTTGAAAAACAAAGCCCAAACCAGATGGGATGGTGTATCGCTGCAGAATGCTGTGGTAGCCATGCTGTTTAAGTGTGCCTTGAATTCTAAATAAATCACAGACAGTGTCACCAGCAAAGCACCCACACACCATCTCCTCCATGCTTCACGGTGGGAACCACACATGCGGAGATCATCCGTTCACCTACCAAAAATCTCCAATTTGGACTCCAGACCAAAGGACACATTTCCACCGGTCTAATGTCCATTGCTCGTGTTTCTTGGCCCAATCAAGTCTCTTCTTATTGGTGTCCTTTAGTAGTGGTTTCTTGCAGCAATTCGACCATGAAGGCCTGATTCATACGGTCTCCTCTGAACAGTTGATGTTGAGATGTGTCTGTTACTTGAACTCTGTGAAGCATTTATTTGTGCTGCAATTTCTGAGGCTGATAACTCTAATGAACTTATCCTCTGCAGCAGAGGTAACTCTGGGTCTTCCATTCCTGTGGCGGTTCTTATGAGAGCCAGTTTCATCATAGCGCTTGATGGTTTTTGCAACTGCAAATGAAGAAACTTTCAAAGTTCTTGACATTTTTTTGGATTGACCGACTTTCATGTCTTAAGCAAAGAGAAACGACAGTCCATCATTACTTTAAGACATGAAGGTCAGCCAATACGGAACTTTTCAAGAACTTTGAAAGGTGAAGCTGGTTGAGAGAATGCCAAGAGTGTGCAAAGCTGTCATCAAGGCAAAGGGTGGCTATTTGAAGAATCTCAAATATAAAACAAATTTTGATTTTACACTCTTTTGTTTCCTACATGATATATGTGTTATTTCATAGTTGATGTCTTCACTATTATTCTACAATGTAAAAAATAGTAAAAATAAAGAAAAACCCTTGAATGAGTAGACATATCAAAACTTTTGACAGGTTGTGTGTGACATACATACATACATACATACATACATACATACATACATACATACATACATACATACATACATACATACATACATACATACATACATACATACATACATACATACATACATACATACATACATACATACATACATACATACATACATACATACATACATACATACATACATACATACATACATACATACATACATACATACATACATACATACATACATACATACATACATACATACATACATACATACATACATACATACATACATACATACATACATACATACATACATACATACATACATACATACATACATACATACATACATACATACATACATACATACATACATACATACATACATACATACATACATACATACATACATACATACATACATACATACATACATACATACATACATACATACATACATACATACATACATACATACATACATACATACATACATACATACATACATACATACATACATACATACATACATACATACATACATACATACATACATACATACATACATACATACATACATACATACATACATACATACATACATACATACATACATACATACATACATACATACATACATACATACATACATACATACATACATACATACATACATACATACATACATACATACATACATACATACATACATACATACATACATACATACATACATACATACATACATACATACATACATACATACATACATACATACATACATACATACATACATACATACATACATACATACATACATACATACATACATACATACATACATACATACATACATACATACATACATACATACATACATACATACATACATACATACATACATACATACATACATACATACATACATACATACATACATACATACATACATACATACATACATACATACATACATACATACATACATACATACATACATACATACATACATACATACATACATACATACATACATACATACATACATACATACATACATACATACATACATACATACATACATACATACATACATACATACATACATACATACATACATACATACATACATACATACATACATACATACATACATACATACATACATACATACATACATACATACATACATACATACATACATACATACATACATACATACATACATACAT
This sequence comes from Coregonus lavaretus, assembly GCF_964263955.1. NCBI lineage: Eukaryota > Metazoa > Chordata > Actinopteri > Salmoniformes > Salmonidae > Coregonus > Coregonus lavaretus. Next base: position 31,990,102 of record NC_140008.1, on the reverse strand, counting down.
ACATACATACATACATACATACATACATACATACATACATACATACATACATACATACATACATACATACATACATACATACATACATACATACATACATACATACATACATACATACATACATACATACATACAGTGTGCCCGATGCTGCCCCTCATCTTATGTATTTATTAGACCTAGTCCCAAAAACTCTTGGACTAGCCTATAGCCTGTTCAGTTTGAGAAGGAGAGCGCGAAGATCGGAAGGAGGACCGGAGATCAACTTTGATAGCTTGTTACTACAATAATTGATTTTATAAAAATATAAAAAAATATTGTCCATGATGAACTTATCAGAGTTATTGACCTCACAATAAGACTTGAGTAACTTGCATTGTGGTACTGAAACTTGAAGCAACAGCACAATCAAATTGGAAATGGACAGCTCATTGTGCTGAAAGTAGGCAAGTTCGAGTAGGCATAATTCATTTTTATCTTAATTTTATTTACACTTTACTAAACAACAAGAGGGCTTTGTGTTGGAGCCTATTTCTTCCTATTTAAGAAATAAGAGGTAGGCCTACCTGTTGACAAAATTAGGTTATAGGTTGATATATCCATAGATTTGTTAGTCCATTCCGCCACCCACCATGCACTCTTTAAATAGCCAACCTCCATGTCAGTGAAGGGCTGTTAACTTAAAACAGACTCGAATTGAGGGGGTATGTCATAGGATTACCTTTTATTAAAGAAAGTGGCAAAAAGCACAGGCCTACCCCTTAATGGCTTAAGATTTAAGAAAATAAAACTGATCCGATTATTTAAAGTGATCTATAACAGCCCTTTGGTCCGTGATGCTTTACGGTAGAAATAAGCTGTAAAATACCTGGGAAAGACTTGACTCCGATGCATATGGGGGAGATCATTGTTTCATTTCTTTGACATACAGAGGATGTCTTTGCTTGGGAAGTAATCTAATTGTCACTATCAACTGATTAAGCTATTCACTTTCTGTAGGCCTACAATAGAAGATGTTTAAACCCAGACAGTTTTTAGGGAAACACTTCTCATTTGGTTAAACCACGGAAGATGACTAGCCAGCAGTTAAAGCTAATATTTTTCTGTGTTGGTAGGCCTACTCTGTCTGGGGTGGAAAGGTAGGCCTAACTTTTGAAAGTACCATGCTCAGATTCCTAATGAAGTCTCAGATTTAATTATTTGCAAACAGGGACAGTTTCGTTGCGAACAAGATTTGGCATTGGAGAAATATGACAAGATGAACACATAGACCTATTTCTCTGTCCATTCTTCACCTGTAATGTATCTAATTTGTGTGGTATAAAAAACATATTCTGCTAATATGCAGAACTACGTGGAATTGCATGACATTTTTACAAAAGGCAATTTTTTCCTCTGACCTGCAAATACGATGATAGATTCATACTATAAAAGGAGATCTTTACACCCCAACGTTTGTCCAACCACGGTGATCTGCGAACCTTCTGGCATGTAGCCCTGTGCGCTATTAAAATTCCTTTGTCATCATGTAATGCTTACAGGATAAAGAACAGTTTCTAAAACTGCATATCTAAGGCTCTGGTCTGTCCAAGAAGTGAGGGTAAACATGTTATTATTTTGGGTATAGGGGAGGGTCACTTGTTTGCATTAAAGGGAGGGTTTAGGTCAAATATATTTTGCTTAAGGGGGGGCCAACCATTTACATTTCAGAGAGGTCAAATTTTCTTCATGTAACCCTTATTAGAAATAACGTTAACTCACGAAATACAGTCTCTAGAGAGGATTAGCAGAATCCTACACACTCCTTTCCCTCACCCTCTTACTCTCTCATGTTCTCCGTTTCTCACTCCTCTTTCTCCATGCCCCTCAGTGCTCTCTCTTTATCCCCCCCCCACCCCCAACCCCCTCTTTCCCTATATGCAGTAGCTGGTACAGTGAGGGAAACATTTATTTGATCCCCTGCTGATTTTGTACATTTGCCCACTGACAAAGAAATTATCAGTCTATAATTTTAATGGTAGGTTTATTTGAACAGTGAGAGACAGAATAACAACAACAAAATCCAGAAAGACGCATGTCAAAAATGTTATAAATTGATTTGCATGTTAATGAGGGAAATAAGTATTTGACCCCCTCTCAATCAGAAAGATTTCTGGCTCCCAGGTGTCTTTTATACAGGTAACGAGCTGAGATTAGGAGCACACTCTTAAAGGGAATGCTCCTAATCTCAGCTTGTTACCTGTTTAAAAGACACCTGTCAACAGAAGCAATCAATCAGATTCCAAACTCTCCACCATGGCCAAGACCAAAGAGCTCTCCAAGGATGTCAGGGACAAGATTGTAAACCTACACAAGGCTGGGATGGGCTACAGGACCATCGCCAAGCAGCTTGGTGAGAAGGTGACAACAGTTGGTGCGAGTATTCGCAAATGGAAGAAACACAAAATAACTGTCAATCTCCCTCGGCCTGGGGCTCCATGCAAGATCTCACCTCGTGGAGTTGCAATGATCATGAGAACGGTGAGGAATCAGCCCAGAACTACACGGGAGGATCTTGTCAATGATCTCAAGGCAGCTGGGACCATAGTCACCAAGAAAACTATTGGTAACACACTACTCCGTGAAGGACTGAAATCCTGCAGCGCCCGCAAGGTCCCCCTGCTCAAGAAAGCACATATACAGGCCCGTCTGAAGTTTGCCAATGAACATCTGAATGATTCAGAGGAGAACTGGGTGAAAGTGTTGTGGTCAGATGAGACCAAAATGGAGCTCTTTGGCATCAACTCAACTTGCTAGGTTTGGAGGAGGAGGAATGCTGCCTATGACCCCAAGAACACCATCCCCACCGTCAAACATGGAGGTGGAAACATTATGCTTTGGGGGTGTTTTTCTGCTAAGGGGACAGGACAACTTCACCGCATCAAAGGGACGATGGACAGGGCCATGTACCGTCAAATCTTGGGTGAGAACCGCCTTCCCTCAGCCAGGGCATTGAAAATGGGTCGTGGATGGGTATTCCAGCATGACAATGACCCAAAACACACGGCCAAGGCAACAAAGGAGTGGCTCAAGAAGAAGCACATTAAAGGTCCTGGAGTGGCCTAGCCAGTCTCCAGACCTTAATCCCATAGAAAATCTGTGGAAGGAGCTGAAGGTTCGAGTTGCCAAACGTCAGCCTCGAAACCTTAATGACTTGGAGAAGATCTGCAAAGAGGAGTGGGACAAAATCCCTCCTGAGATGTGTGCAAACCTGGTGGCCAACTACAAGAAACGTCTGACCTTTGGTTTGGGTTTTGCCACCAAGTAATAGTCATGTTTTGCAGAGGGGTCAAATACTTATTTCCCTCATTAAAATGAAAATCAATTTATGACATTTTTGACATGCGTTTTTCTGGATTTTGTTGTTGTTATTCTGTCTCTCACTGTTCAAATAAACCTACCATTCAAATTATTGACTGATCATGTCTTTGTCAGTGGGCAAACGTACAAAATCAGCAGGGGATCAAAAAGTTTTTTCCCCTCACTGTATGTAGAGCTATTAATTGGCTTCTCACTTTAAAAAAAAAAAATGTCCCTTTGGCAGAGCCAGTGTTTACCCCCACTACTCTAAACTGAGACACACGGTCCCATAAAGCCAGGAAATTTAATAATTAGGGCCAGTAAACAGTCTGCTTTGACATGGCTGCAGTTCACCCATATAAACTAAATGGAAGTCATCAGATGGGTGGTGTTTTGTCAACCTTGTCTCAGGGAAATTATTAGGATTTGGTAAGTAAATCTGTTCCCTTCATTTAGTATGATAGATTATATTACATTACATTATGAATGGAATAGCGGTCATACAATATCATAGAAATTACAGGACGTATATATTTCGCGGAATATGCCCAATCACCCTACTGTAGTTTCTGTCTAAAGTACAGTAACTAGACCATTAGTAGATATCATATCTTGGAGGTGCTCAGAAATACACTATGTATACACACGAAAGTATGTGGACACCCCTTCAAATGAGTGGATTTGGCTATTTCAGCCAAACCTGTTGCTGAAAGGTGTATACACTTTAGCACACACCCAAGCAATCTCCATAGACAAACATTGGCAGTAGAATGGTTTTACTGAAGAGCTCAGTGACGTTCAACATGCCACCTTTCCAAAAAGTCAGTTAGTCAAATGTATGCCCTGATAGAGCTGCCTTGGTGAACTGTAAGTGCTCTTATTGTAAAGTGGAAACGTCTAGGAGCAACAACTGCTCAACCGCGAAGTGGTAGGCCACACAAGCTCACAGAACGGGACCGCCGTGTGCTGAAGCGCTTAGCGCATAAACATTGTCTGTCCTCGGTTGCAAAACTCACTACAGAGTTCCAAACTGCCTCTGGAAGCAACTTCAGCACAATAACTGTTCATAGGGAGCTTCATGAAATGGGTTTCCATGGCCGAGCAGCCGCACACAAGCCTAACATCACCATGCGCAATGCCAAGCATCGGCTAGAGTGGTGTAAAGCTCTCCACTATTGGACTCTAGAGCAGTGGAAACACGTTCTCTGGAGTGATGAATCACGCTTCACCATCTGGCAGTCCGACGGACGAATCTGGGTTTGGAGGATGGCAGGAGAACGCTACCGGCCCGAATGCATAGTGCCAACTGTAATGTTTGGTGGAGGAGCAATAATGGTCTGGGGCTGTTTTTCATGGTTCGGGCTAGGCCCCTTAGTTCCAGTCACGGGAAATTTTAACGCTACAGCATACAATGACATTCTAGACGATTCTGTGCTTCCAACTTAGTGGCAACAGATTGGGGAAGGCCCTTTCCTGTTTCAGCATGAAAGCGAGGTCCATACAGAAATGGTTTGTCGAGATCGGTGTGGAAGAACTTGAGTGGAAAGCCTTCCCAGAAGAGTGGAGGCTGTTATAGCAGCAAAGGGGACCAACTCCATATTAATGCCAATGATTTTGGAATGAGATGTTTGACGAGCAGGTGTCCACATACTTTTGGTCATGTAGTGTATGTATAATATGTTTTGTATTTCTGAGGCCAGACTGGTTTTGAAATTGCCCACAATTTCTAAAACCCTCATTCTGTCTTTTCGTAGAGATCCCTCCCTCAGCTCAAGGGACAACAGGGTATATTCCCACCTTAATAAATATTTCCTGCCAATGGTGTTTGGGGGTTTCAAAAAATGATTAGTCATAATCTACATGGGTTTATACTGAGATGGAGCCCCTATGCGCCCTGGTCAAAAGTAGTGCACAATGTAGGGAATAGGGTTAATTTGGGCCGCATGTTCAGAATCAGCAGATCGAGCTCCACCCTCTCCAGTTGGTCAGAGTGGTGAAGAGCATTGAAGTGACAGGCCATGGGCCACTGGAAACATGACTACGTCCCAAATGGCATCCTATTCCCTATTTAGTGCATTAATTTTGACGAGTGCACTATAGGAAATAGGGTGCCATTTGGGACAATACATTTTAGTCATTTAGCAGACGGTCTTATCCAGAGCGACTTACAGGAGCAATTAGGGTTAAGTGCCTTGCTCAAGGGCACAGACAGATTTTTCACCTAGTCGGCTCTGGGATTAGAACCAGCGACCTTTTGGTTACTGGCACAAAGCTCTTAACCACTAAACTACCTGCCACCCCCACATGGGACAAATCCCATGTGTTTATAAAGAGGGGGTGGGGCAGGCGAGAGGACATTTTTGGTGCACGGTGCAGTGTGTGTGTGAAGTGCAGGAATTTCTTTCCCTTTGTATACTCCCGCCAGACTGCAACTTACATGAACCCAACACTGGGCTGTTTGTCACTGCAGGACAGGACACAGTAGAGTTATATATATATATATATATATATATATATACAGTTGAAGTCGGAAGTTTACATATACTTAGGTTGGAGTCATTAAAATTTGTTTTTCAACCACTCCACAAATTTCTTGTTAACAAACTATAGTTTTGGCAAGTCGGTTAGGACATCTACTTTGTGCATGACACAAGTAATTTTTCCAACAATTGTTTACAGACAGATTATTTCACTTATCATTCACTGTATCACAATTCCAGTGGGTCAGAAGTTTACATACACTAAGTTGACAGTGCCTTTAAACAGTTTGGAAAATGGCTTTAGAAGCTTCTGATACGCTAATTGACATCATTTGAGTCAATTGGAGGTGTCCCTGTGGATGTATTTCAAGGCCTTCCTTCAAACTCAGTGCCTCTTTGCTTGAAATCATGGGAAATCAGCCAAGGGACTACAAGAGTAAAACATAAAATTTTGGTCATGTAGTGACCAGGAGACCCATGGGGCGGTGCACAATTGGCCCAGCGTCGTCCAGGTTAGGGGAGGGAATGGCCGGCAGGGATGTAGCTCAGTTGGTAGAGCATGGCGTTTGCAACGCCAGGGTTGTGAGTTCGATTCCCACAGGGGCCAGTATGAAAAAATAAAAAATAATGTATGCACTAACTAACTGTAAGTCGCTCTGGATAAGAGCGTCTGCTAAATAAAATGTAAATAAAATTACAACCAGAAACATGACAATCATTTCACCCAGTTTTGCCCTCTGGGTATAGGCTTATGCTACAAAATGTTTAGAATATGTATGCACCTCTTGGAAACAATTGTTTGTTCATAGATAGTCAGTCTTTTTATGGAACAGGTTTTGAAGCGGTTTGATGCTACTGACCTGTAGGGTGCATCCGAACACTCCGATCATTAGCATGACCACAGAGAGGTAGTCTGTGAACACATCCCACCAGGGCTTCAGGACCCGGAACTGTGCCTGCTGTTCCGAGAACTGTCGGAACTCCGTCACAGGAATCATGGCTCCTGCTGGGACAGAGATTAAATGTAGGGATTGTTTGTAAACAATGTATTAGTAAACAAACAATGTATAGCTTCAAAATATGTTTAGTCCTTATATGTGCCAGTTATTCCAACCATAGCTCCATTTATGAATTTAAGAGTGGTGATATTTCTCCATCCCCATCCCTTAGCTTTAGAGCAAGTGGCAGGGCTGCCTTTTGGTTGAAATAATAAATGAAGGACTGTGCCTTCAAGCCTCCATTTAAATCCCCTTGTCACTTTCCTGGAGGATGCTGACCTATAGGTTCAATATGGCCAGCTTCCACACTAGTTGACAATGCAGGGGGAAATGTAGAGGGAAATGTAGCTAGCCTTCACAAGATGACACTTGGAACGAAATTGGGGTACACACACTGACAACCCAATCATACACTTCACTGTCTCCAGAATCATATCCATAACATTAAGCATTACCTTCCGTACAACCAGTCTGTATCTTGTTTGTCAAACAAACTAGCCCTGCCAAAATACAGCAGGACACAATATGCCCATGTTTGTTTTACATTCAATTAGGATCATACAAAATACCTTTCGCAGGAACTGTGAATCATAAAGTTTCCTTTCGGTGTGGGGTTTGATGGAATTAAACTCTGCTTCCTATCATGCTGTCAAACATGACAAAACAACTCTGTTGTAACTGTAAGGGTGTATAAATCCCTTGGTGATACTGTTAAAGATTTGAATGTACAACAAAACTCACGCTGGTTTGATGTACCAATGAACTGAGGAAAACCTCACTTTTGGCAGTTGGTTAAGACCACAATTTTGTGGCTAGCATAGACTAAACAATCTGCCTGTTAGGATGGAAAACAATCACAGAGTCTAAAGCAGCATAATACAGTTGAAGTCGGAAGTTTACATATATATACACACTTAGGTTGGAGTCATTAAAACAAAAATTTTCAACCACTTCACAAATATCTTGTTAACAAACTATAGTTTTGGCAAGTCGGTTAGGACATCTACCTTGTGCGTTACACAAGTAATTTTTCCAACAATCGTTTACAGACAGATTATTTCACTGTATTACAATTCCAGTGGGTCAGAAGTGTACATACACTAAGTTGACTGTGCCTTTAAACAGCTTGGAAAATTCCAGAAAATGATGTCATGGCTTTAGAAGCTTCTAATAGGCTAATTGACATCATTTGAGTCAATTGGAAGAGTACCTGTTGATGTATTTCAAGGCCTACCTTCAAACTCAGTGCCTCTTTGCTTGAAATCATGGGAAATCAGCCAAGACCTCAGAAAAAATATTGTAGACCTCCACAAGTCAGGTTTATACTTGGGAGCAATTTCCAAACGCCTGAATGTACCACGTTCATCTGTACAAACAATAGTATGCAAGTATAAACACCATGGGACCACGCAGCCGTCATACCGCTCAGGAAGGAAACGCGTTCTGTCTCCTAGAGATGAATGTACAAAAAGTGCAAATCAATCCAAGAACAACAGCAAAGGACCTTGTAAAGATGCTGGAGGAAACAGGTACAAAAGTATCTATATCCACAGTAAAACGAGTCCTATATCGACATATCCTGAAAGGCCACTCAGCAAGGAAGAAGCCACTGCTCCAAAACCGCCAGACTACGGTTTGCAACTAAACATGGGGACAAAGATTGTACTTTTTGGAGAAATGTCCTCTGGTCTGATGAAACAAAAATAGAACTGTTTAGCCATAATGACCATCGTTATATTTGGAGGAAAAAGGGTGCAGCTTGCAAGCCGAAGAACACCATCCCAACCGTGAAGCACGGGGGTGGCAGCATCATGCTGTGGGGGTGCTTTGCTGCAGGAGGGACTGGTAAACTTCACAAAATAGATGGCATCATGAGGAAGGAAGATTATGTGGATATATTGAAGTAACATCTCAAGACATGAGTCAGGAAGTTAAAGCTTGGTCGCAAATGGGTCTTCCAAATGGACAATGACCCCAAGCATACTTCCAAAGTTGTGGCAAAATGACTTAAGGACAAAGTCATGGTATTGGAGTGGCCATCACAAAGCACTGACCTCAATACTGTAGAACATTTGTGGGCAGAACTGAAAAGGCGTGTGCGAGCAAGGAGGCCTACAAACCTGACTCAGTTACACCAGCTCGGTCAGGAGGAATGGGCCAAAATTCACCTAACTTATTGTGGGAAGCTTGTGGAAGAGGCTACCCGAAACGTTTGACCCAAGTTATACAATTTAAAGGCAATGCAACCAAATACTAATACCCACTGGGAATGTGATGAAAGAAATAAAAGCTGAAATAAATCACTCTACTTTAATTCTGACATTTCACATTCTTAAAATAAAGTGGTGATCCTAACTGACCTAAGACAGGGAATTTTTACTAGGATTAAATGTCAGGAATTGTGAAAAACTGAGTTTAAATGTATTTGGCTAAGGTGTATGTAAACCTCCGACTTCAACTGTATATTGAGTAATCGCGGTTAACCCAGACTTAAGTCTCAGGTGATTAGTCAGCTGCTTGATTAAGCTCTTGGTCCATACGTGAGAGAAGAGATAAAGAGACGCTAGAACGAGGAGTGGAACCGGCACGAGGAGCTCCATCCTCTCTATTTGCAAGTTAATGTCCGAATGTACCCTCCCCTTCCGAAATTTGAAAGATGCTAACACCTGTAAAATCGTGATTTGTCCAAATAACGATTGACGAAAAACCCAACACTGGAATTACTGCTGCTCGTTATCCCATGGTCCCAATTATTTTATATGGATCTGGCCACGAGAGAATGTAAATGGAGCCATGCTTGTAGCATTATCAAGGCCTTATAAGCATATGCCTGTCATGTCTACAATGATTTTACTATCCCAGATTTAGGTACAATCGTCCCGGCACCTCCGTTAGAAGGTGTGGTAATGACTAATAGGAGACGGATGTACAGAAAACTCTTTATTGCACACACTTAAAAGATGCACTATGCAGAAATCGCTCCACCATTTCCTGGTTGCCTAAATTCTAATAGTTCGCCTAATTTCAGTTTGTGACAAAGAATGCAAATACAGTGTAGAGAATCAGCATACCATCTAAACCGCTGTGAATTTTTTCCATAACCAAAAATATAGTATTTCCAACTGTTGCTGGTGTAAAAAACCGAAAGAAAAAGACGCAAATACAAAACTTAGCAGGAAACATAGAAATAGTGCACATAGAACATTCTTAGACTTGCTTTCAATGAGAATGACAGATCTAACTCACATTTCTATGTGAATTTGGTCAGGTCGCCCAAAATGTTACATATTGCCACTTTAAAAGACACCCCCCCCAAAGTAGCAAGAGGGGACTAGTAGAAGTGATAGTGGTTTCTGTAATAAAACAGAAGATATGCATGTAGAATAGGATAAACATAGTACTCAATATAAACATAGCAGTGGGCTAGTACGCTAGGCTAGGGGCACAGTACAAGGCATACAGGGAAGTTAGAATTTGCAAGGCTAACAGTGATGGCTAGCAGGGCAATGTACAGTGACCAAAAGGACTAACACTGCACACAGTATACAGTGGGGAAAAAAGTATTTAGTCAGCCACCAATTGTGCAAGTTCTCCCACTTAAAAAGATGAGAGAGGCCTGTAATTTTCATCATAGGTACACGTCAACTATGACAGACAAAGTGAAAAGAAAAAAAATCCAGATAATCACATTGTAGGATTTTTTATGAATTTATTTTTCAAATTATGGTGAAAAATAAGTATTAAACGGGACCAGGACGACTGATCCGTGTAAAGCAAAGAATGAATGGGGCCATGTATCGTGAGATTTTGAGTGAAAACCTCCTTCCATCAGCAAGGGCATTGAAGATGAAACGTGTCTGGGTCTTTCAGCATGACAATGATCCCAAACACACCGCCCGGGCAACGAAGGAGTGGCTTCGTAAGAAGCATTTCAAGGTCCTGGAGTGGCCTAGCCAGTCTCCAGATCTCAACCCCATAGAAAATCTTTGGAGGGAGTTGAAAGTCCGTGTTGCCCAGTGACAGCCCCAAAACATCACTGCTCTAGAGGAGATCTGCATGGAGGAATGGGCCAAAATACCAGCAACAGTGTGTGAAAACCTTGTGAAGACTTACAGAAAACGTTTGACCTGTGTCATTGCCAACAAAGGGTATATAACAAAGTATTGAGAAACTTTTGTTATTGACCAAATACTTATTTTCCACCATCATTTGCAAATAAATTCATTAAAAATCCTACCAATGACCAGTCATCGACATTTGTCGTTGTTATTCTGAACCCACTGCCCGCAAGTCGTTGTTAAATTCTCATCTATGCTTCAGAACCAAATACTTGCGCGTCTTGATTGTTGACCAATGACCAGTCATCGGCATTGGCACGCAAAGGCGGACGCACCTATCCAGATTACTGACCAAAAATAATTGGTTTCATTTTCTCCAGTTTTGCCTGGCAAAAACAGAGTAGGCCGATGTTTATCATCCATATAAATACAGTTTAGCATCTACTACTGACTCATCTTTGCCAGAACAATAGGCTACCTTGCAATTTGATTGATCATTTTCATATTTCAGATAGGCCTAGTTTGGGTGCCTACTGGCAATATAATACGTTTAAAGATAAGCAACTGTAATAATCACACTGCCTTCAATATTATGGGATGAAGATGTAATAAATTCACCAGAATATGTTACGATATTTGTGAGGAAGAACAGGGCTACCCGGCTGGCAATGAGCACTCTGCAGGCAGGCTGCCCTCCAAAGTGATGGCACGATGCAGACAGAACATGCTTTCCATCTGATCCTGCAACCTCCCCTACAAGTAGGCCGTATGATTTTGCTTTCTTTGGACTCCAAGTATTCAGATTTCTTCACATGTTATTGTGTTACATAGTGGGATAAAAATATATTTGTCTTTTTTCATCAACAATCTACACAAAATACTCTAATGTCAAAGTGGGGGGAAAAATCTCTATAAAAAAATTATTAATACAAATTAAAGCTGCAATATGTTACATTTTTGGTGACCCGACCGAATTCATAGAAATGTGTGTCAAAGATATGTCATTCTCATTGAAAACATTTCTAAGAAGCAAGATCTGTTCTATGTGCACCATTTCTATACTTCCCGCTCTTAAGTATCATTTTTGCATCTTTTACTTTCGGTTTTGTACACCAGCATCAAACAGCTGAAAATAAGATATTTTTGGTTATGGAAAATATATTTCACAGCGGTTTCGATGGTATGCTGATTCTCAACACTATCCTTGCTTGTTTTGTCACAAACTGAAATTAGGCAAACTATTAGAATTTTAGCCACCAGGAAATGGCGAAGCAATTTCTGCATAGTTCATCTTTAAATAACTAAAAAATAATTGCATAAGTATTCAGCTCCCTGAGTCAATACATGTTAGAAACACCTTTGGCATCGATTACAGTTGTGAGTCTTCTTGGGTAAGTCTATAAAAGCTTTGCAAACCTGGATTGTGCAATATTTGCCCATTATTCTTTTCAAAATTCTTGTCTTGCCATAGGTTTTCAAGCAGACTTAAATCAAAATTATAACTTGGCCACTCAGGAACATTCACTGTCTTCTTGGTAAGCAACTCCAGTGTAGATCTGGCCTTGTGTTGTAGGTTATTGTCCTGCTGAAAGGTGTATTCCTCTCCCAGTCTCTTGTGTAAAGCAGACTGAAGAAGGTTTTCCTCTAGGATTTAGCCTGTGCTTAGCTCCATCACGTTTATTTTTATCCTGAAAAACTCCCCAGTATTTGCCGATTATTTGTCAAGCATACCCATACCCATACCCAGTATTTGTCAAGCATACCCATACCATGATGCAGCCTCACCATGCTTGAATATAAGGTGGCAGTTACTCAATGATCTGTTGGATTTGCCCCAAAGATGCATGTTATGGAATATTTTAATGATGTAAATTATATTTATATTCTTCTTTTCACTCTGTCATTTAGGTCATTATTGCCGAGTCACTACAATGTTGATCCATCCTCAGCTCTTCCATTACAGCCAATAAACTCTGTAGCTGTGACCTCATGGTAACATCCCTGGGCAGTTTCATTCCTGTCCTGCAGCTCAGTTCAGAAGGACGACTGCATATTTTATGTGTCTAGGTCATACGTAACATAACCATGAACGTAACTAAGAAAAGAGCGGGTAGCAGCTTCAATCAATTCACGTACTACTGTCAAGATGGCTAGCGTTCAGTGCAACTCGATTGTCTCTTTGAAAGAAGTTCCTTTTTGTCGGCGAACAAATCAAGATAAATTGGCAACGAAACAATTAGGACCTCCCAGACCAAATGTAATAATTCAACAGGTTTCTACTAAAGGGGGAAAGTCCTACACCCGAGGATTTTCCAAAAATTGGTACGAACGAAAAACCTGGCTAGCAGGCTGCGATGTAGCTAATGCAGTCTTCTGCTACCCCTGCTTACTCTTTCACCCTGAAGGCGGCACGGCAGACAGCACCGCTTGGACAGCGACTGGTGTAACGGACATGCACCATCTTTCAGAAAAGATTAAGAAACATGAGCTGTCAAAGACCCACATGGATAGCTGTTTGAGATTGTCTGCTTTGGGGAGAGTGAACATTGCCACTCAACTGGATGAGGGATACAGGCTAGCTGTCCGCCGCCACAACGATGAGGTTAGCAAGAACCGCCACATCCTCAGCCGGCTAATCCAGTGTGTGAAGTTTTGCGGAGTGTTTGAGTTAGCTTTGCGAGGCAAAGATGAAACTGAGGGCTCCACCAACCCTGGTATTTTTATTGGACTTGTCAACTTTGTGGCACAATTAGATGAGGTGTTTTATGGAAATGCATATTGTTTATGCAGTGTTGAGGAATGTGAAAGGACACCCTTGATTATTTTTACTGTGATAACTTATTTTGCTTTTGTAAGCCAACACTTTTGAGATCAGTCAATAAATGCATCTGGTATTGACTTATATGCTGCCCCTGTCTTCATGTTGTTGCTGGACATATCTTTTTTAAAATGTGTGTAGGTCACCTAAATCATCAGAAAAATTGTCCCCCCTGAGAATTTTTTCAGGAGCCGCCACTGTACCCATCTACCAATTACTACCCTTCTTTATTAGGATTTCAAAAAGCTCCCTGGTCTTTGTACACTGAACAAAAATATAAAACAACATAGTAGTAGTAGTAGTGTTGGTCCCATGTTTCAAGAGCTGAAATAAAAGATCCCAGAAATTGTTAAAATGCACAAAAAGCTTATTTCTCTAAAATTGTGCGCACAAATCTGTTAACATCCCTGTTAGTGAGCATTTCTCCTTTGCCAAGATAATCCATCCACCTGACAGGTGTGGCATATCAAGAGGCTGATTAAACAGCATGATCATTACACAGGTGCACCTTGTGCTGGGACAATAAAAGGCCACTCTAAAAATGTGCAGTTTTGTCACAACGCCACAGATGTGCAAAGTTTTGCAGGAGCGTGAAATTGGCATGCTGACTGCAAGAATATCCACCAAAGCAGTTGCCAGATAATTGAATGTTAATTTCTCTAACATATGCCGCCTCCGTCATTTTAGAGAATTTGGCAGTACGTCCAACCGGCCTCACAACCGCAGACTACGTGTTTGGCAAGTGGTTTGCTGATATCAACGTTGTGAACAGATTGCCCCATGGTGGCGGTGAGGTTATGGTATGGGCAGGTATACACTACGGACAATGAACACAGTTGCATTTTATTGATTGCAATTTGAATGCCCAAAAATAAAGCGACGAGTTCCTGAAGCCCATTGTGAGGCCCATTTTCTCGGGGGGGGGGGGGGGGGGGTTGGTGGTGTTATCTGTATTCCCAGTCATGTGAAATCCAGAGATTAGGGCCTAATGAATTTATTTCAATTGACTGATTTCCTCATTTGAACTGTAACTCAGTAAAACCAATGAAATTGTTGCGTTCATATTTTTGTTCAGTATAGTTGAATCTGTGCTTGAAATTCAATATTTGACTGAGGGACCTAAGAGATGTTATATGTATGGGGGACAGAGGAAGGGTTAGTCATTCATGAAGTATGTCAACCCCTATTATTTCACACAGAGTGAGTCCATGTAACTTATTGTGATTTGTTAAGCCAAATGTTACTCCTGAACTAATTTTGGCTTGCCTAAACAAAGGGGCTGAATAACTAAACAATTACTACAGTTGAAGTCGGAAGTTTACATACACCTTAGCCAAATACACTGCTCAAAAAAATAAAGGGAACACTTAAACAACACAATGTAACTCCAAGTCAATCACACTTCTGTGAAATCAAACTGTCCACTTAGGAAGCAACACTGATTGACAATACATTTCACATGCTGTTGTGCAAATGGAATAGACAACAAGTGGAAATTATAGGCAATTAGCAAGACACCCACAATAAAGGACTGGTTTTGCAGGTGGTGACCACAGACCACTTCTCAGTTCCTATGCTTCCTGGCTGATGTTTTGGTCACTTTTGAATGCTGGCGGTGCTTTCACTCTAGTGGTAGCATGAGACGGAGTCTACAACCCACACAAGTGGCTCAGGTAGTGCAGCTCATCCAGGATGGCACATCAATGCGAGCTGTGGCAAGAAGGTTTGCTGTGTCTGTCAGCGTAGTGTCCAGAGCATGGAGGCGCTACCAGGAGACAGGCCAGTACATCAGGAGACATGGAGGAGGCCGTAGGAGGGCAACAACCCAGCAGCAGGACTGCTACCTCCGCCTTTGTGCAAGGAGGAGCAGGAGGAGCACTGCCAGAGCCCTGCAAAATGACCTCCAGCAGGCCACAAATGTGCATGTGTCTTCTCAAACGGTCAGAAACAGACTCCATGAGGGTCCGATGTCCACAGGTGGGGGTTGTGCTTACAGCCCAACACCGTGCAGGACGTTTGGCATTTGCCAGAGAACACCAATATTGGCAAATTCGTCACTGGCGCCCTGTGCTCTTCACAGATGAAAGCAGGTTCACACTGAGCACGTGACAGACGTGACAGAGTCTGGAGACGCCGTGGAGAACGTTCTGCTGCCTGCAACATCCTCCAGCATGACCGGTTTGGTGGTGGGTCAGTCATGGTGTGGGGTGGCATTTCTTTGGGGGGCCTCCATGTCCTCCATGTGCTCGCCAGAGGTAGCCTGACTGCCATTAGGTACCGAGATGAGATCCTCAGACCCCTTGTGATATCCATATGCTGGTGCGGTTGGCCCTGGGTTCCTCCTAATGCAAGACAATGCTAGACCTCATGTGGCTGGAGTGTGTCAGCAGTTCCTGCAAGAGGAAGGCATTGAAGCTATGGACTGGCCCGCCCGTTCCCCAGACCTGAATCCAATTGAGCACATCTGGGACATCATGTCTCGCTCCATCCACCAATGCCACGTTGCACCACAGACTGTCCAGGAGTTGGCGGATGCTTTAGTCCAGGTCTGGGAGGAGATCCCTCAGGAGACCATCCGCCACCTCATCAGGAGCATGCCCAGGCGTTGTAGGGAGGTCATACAGGCACGTGGAGGCCAAACACACTACTGAGCATCATTTTGACTTGTTTTAAGGACATTACATCAAAGTTGGATCAGCCTGTAGTGTGGTTTTCCACTTTAATTTTGAGGGTGACTCCGAATCCAGACCTCCATGGGTTGATACATTTGATTTCCATTGATAATTTTTGTGTGATTTTGTTGTCAGCACATTCAACTATGTAAAGAAAAAAGTATTGAATAAGATTATTTCATTCATTCAGATCTAGGATGTGTTATTGTAGTGTTCCCTTTATTTTTTTGAGCAGTGTACATTTAAAGTCCGTTTTTCACAATTCCTGACATTTAATCCTAGTAAAAATTCCCTGTCTTAGGTCAGTTAGGATCACCACTTTATTTTAAGAATGTGAAATGTCAAAATAATAGTAGAGAGAATGATTTATTTAAGCTTTTATTTCTTTCATCACATTTCCAGTGGGTCAAAGTTTACATACACTCAATTAGCATTTGGTAGCATTGCCTTTAAATTGTTTAACTTGGGTCAAACATTTCGGGTAACCTTCCACAAGCTTCCCACAATAAGTTGGGTGAATTTTGGCCCATTCCTCCTGACCGAGCTGGTGTAACTGAGTCAGGTTCGTAGGCCTCCTTGCTCACATACGCTTTTTCAGTTCTGCCCACAAATGTTCTATAGGATTTAGGTCAGGGCTTTGTGATGGCCACTACAATACCTTGACTTTGTTGTCCTTAAGCCATTTTGCCACAACTTTGGAAGTATGCTTGGGGTCATTGTCCATTTGGAAGACCCATTTGCGACCAAGCTTTAACTTCCTGACTGATGTCTTGAGATGTTGCTTCAATATATCCACATCATTTTCCTTCCTCATGATGCCATCTATTTTGTGAAGTGCACCAATCCCTCCTGCAGCAAAGCACCCCCACAGCATGATGCTGCCACCCCCATGCTTCACGGTTGGGATGGTGTTCTTTGGCTTGCAAGCTACCCCCTTTTTCCTCCAAACATAACGATGGTCATTATGGCCAAACAGTTCTATTTTTGTTTCATCAGACCAGAGGACATTTCTCCAAAAAGTACAATCTTTGTCCCCATGTACAGTTGCAAACCGTAGTCTGGCTTTTTTATGGCTGTTTTGGAGCAGTGGCTTCTTCCTTGCTGAGCGGCCCTTCTGGTTATGTGGATATAGGACTCACTTTACTGTGGATATAGATACTTTTGTACCTGTTTCCTCAAGCATCTTCACAAGGTCCTTTGCTGTTGTTCTGGGATTGATTTGCACTTTTCGTACCAAAGTACGTTCATCTCTAGGAGACAGAACGCATCTCCGTCCTGAGCAGTATGACGGCTGCGTGGTCCCATGGTGTTTATACTTGCGTACTATTGTTTGTACAGATGAATGTGGTACCTCCAGGCATTTGGAAATTGCTCCCAAGGATGAACCAGACTTGTGGAGGTCTACAATTTTTCTTCTGAGGTCTCTGCTGATTGCTTTTGATTTTCCCATGATGTCAAGCAAAGAGGCATTGAGTTTGAAATTAGGCCTTGAAATACATCCACAGGGACACCTCCAATTGACTCAAATGATGTCAATTAGCCTATCAGAAGCTTCAAAAGCCATGACATAATTTTCTGGAATTTTCCAAGCTGTTTAAAGGCACAGTCAACTTAGTGTATGTAAACTTCTGACCCACTGGAATTGTGATACAATGAATTTTAAGTGAAATAATCTGGTCTGTAAACAATTGTTGGAAAAATTACTTGTGTCATGCACAAAGTAGATGTCCTAACCGACTTGCCAAAACTATAGTTTGTTCACAAGAAATGTGTGGAGTGGTTGAAAAACAATTTTTAATGACTCCAACCTAAGTATATGTAAACTTCCGACTTCAACTCTATATTTTAGTTATGAAATTGTATTTATCAAAACAATATCAAAGAATATTCCACTGACAGAGTGGAATATATTCCACTGACAGAGTATTTTGTGTAGATTGTTGAGAAAATAAATGTGAATCCCACTTTGTAACACAAAATGTGAAGAAAGGCACTGCATATCGCTAGTTGATTTTGGCTGCTAACATGAATGACTTTCAGCTCCAAATGCAGGTGTAAAACGCAGTTTATTTCTGTAGCCTATCTTGCGTTTTTAAAATACATCACCGGCTGTAATGACAGGCTACATTTGCACAGCGATTGTGTGTGCACACGTGCATTTGCACGCACATGCTGGGGGGTGGTCACATGTTTTGTGCCACTCCTTTTTGGGGGTCATCCACTGGGATACATGATAGTAGCAAAAAATTGAGTTGGGTTGGATATAGTAATGGTAGGCTACAGTATATATTTAACAGGAGTTTTGTTGGTCATTGTTAATAAGTGGAGCATTTATTAAAGTTCAAAATACTTTGCTAAATACTTTACTCATCAGATTGTGCTGCTTTCCCCTCTTCTTGTAATATTTCCCAATGAGTATTTTTGTTTTGTTTTAGCACATGCCCCCCAAAAGGTCTGTGCACAGCCCTGCAAGGGAGCAGCTATCTTAGGTTACATAACAACACAGCGGCCATCTTGAGGCCTATAGTAGCAACGACTGAGCCTGTACTGGCTGGTCTAAACATAAACAAGCAGGTTTCTATACACCCAAACCCAGTGAAGTCCACTTACTATATCATGGACGCACTAACACTAGCGTGTGTTGTCATAGTCCAGGGCTTCAGGAGAAAGGTCCATTGGTTGTGGCCAAGCTGTTGGTGTGCAGGGCAGAAGTTTATCAGAGTTCCTCACTCTGCCATTGCTTTCTGAAGATGAAAAAGGCAGGAATTGGGGATCTGTGACCTCAGATGACTGCCTGTGATTGGCTGACCCCATGGTGTGATAAGACAACCATAGCAACCTCCCCTAGCAACAGAGGTGTGAAATGCAAGCTTATGGCCCTTTAGGCTCTAGTGGGGATGGGACCCCTACTTGGTGCAGTTAGAAATCCCAAAGTTGTGTCCCAGGGCCAGAGAGAGGGTTTTCTACACTGATGTTGCTCGTCTCTGTCCCTCCCTCCCTCTGGTCAGCTTTAGCAATCTGCTTACTATGGGTATCACTCTGAACTCTATCCAAAATGATGAAGTATTACAGCAATGCTTTTGTAAACACAAATAGGCCTACCATATAATTCACAATTGACTGTATAAAGCCCATTACGTCAGAGTGTACTAAGTTTCAGCTTAACTGCGGGAAATGCCATACATACAGTGAGGGAAAAAAGTATTTGATCCCCTGCTAATTTTGTATGTTTGCCCACTGACAAAGACATGATCAGTCTATAATATTAATGGTATGTTTATTTGAACAGTGAGAGACAGAATAACAACAAAAAAATCCAGAAAAACGCATGTCAAAAATGTTAGAAATTGATTTGCATTTTAATGAGGGAAATAAGTATTTGACCCCTCTGCAAAACATGACTCAGTACTTGGTGGCAAAACCCTTGTTGGCAATCACAGAGGTCAGACGTTTCTTGTAGTTGGCCACCAGGTTTGCACACATCTCAGGAGGGATTTTGTTCCACTCTTCTTTGCAGATCTTCTCCAAGTCATTAAGGTTTCGAGGCTGACGTTTGGCAACTCTAACCTTCAGCTCCCTCCACAGATTTTCTATGGGATTAAGGTCTGGAGACTGGCTAGGCCACTCCAGGACCTTAATGTGCTTCTTCTTGAGTGACTCCTTTGTTGCCTTGGCCGTGTGTTTTGGGTCATTGTCATGCTGGAATACCCATCCACGACCCATTTTCAATGCCCTGGCTGAGGGAAGGAGGTTCTCACCCAAGATTTGACGGTACATGGCCCCGTCCATCGTCCCTTTGATGCGGTGAAGTTGTCCTGTCCCCTTAGAAATAAACACCCCCAAAGCATAATGTTTCCACCTCCATGTTTGACGGTGGGGATGGTGTTCTTGGGGTCATAGGCAGCATTCCTCCTCCTCCAAACATTGCGAGTTGAGTTGATGGCAAAGAGCTCGATTTTGGTCTCATCTGACCACAACACTTTCACCCAGTTCTCCTCTGAATCATTCAGATGTTCATTGGCAAACTTCAGACGGCCCTGTATATGTGCTTTCTTGAGCAGGGGGACCTTGTGGGTGCTGCAGGATTTCAGTCCTTCACGGCGTAGTGTGTTACCAATTGTTTTCTTGGTGACTATGGTCCCAGCTGCCTTGAGATCATTGACAAGATCCTCCCGTGTAGTTCTGGGCTGATTCCTCACCGTTGTCATGATCATTGCAACTCCACAAGGCGAGATCTTGCATGGTGCCCCAGGCCGAGGGAGATTGACAGTTCTTTTGTGTTTCTTCCATTTGCGAATAATCGCACCAACTGTTGTCACCTTCTCACCAAGCTGCTTGGCGATGGACTTGTAGCCCATTCCAGCCTTGTGTAGGTCTACAATCTTGTCCCTGACATCCTTGGAGAGCTCTTTGGTGTTGGCTATGGTGGAGAGTTTGGAATCTGATTGATTGATTGCTTCTGTGGACAGGTGTCTTTTATACAGGTAACAAGCTGAGATTAGGAGCACTCCCTTTAAGAGTGTGCTCCTAATCTCAGCTCGTTACCTGTATAAAAGACACCTGGGAGCCAGAAATCTTTCTGATTGAGAGGGGGTCAAATAGTTATTTCCCTCATTAAAATGCAAATCACTTTCTAAAATTTTTTACATGCGTTTTTCTGTATTTTGTTGTTGTTATTCTGTCTCTCACTGTTCAAATAAACCTACCATTAAAATTATAGACTGATCATTTCTTTGTCAGTGGGCAAACGTACAAAATCAGCAGGGGATCAAATACTTTTTTCCCTCACTGTAACTGACTGGTGTTCTAGAGAGGATACCATAGAAATATAAATCACTATTCTGATCACCATTGTGATTCTATTTCTCTGAGGAGTGCCATCCACAACCAAAGGATTGCCCCCTTAAATATCCTCTATTGGGTATCCATCTGGTCTTATCAGTGGGAGAAGAACATTCTTCAAAAAACAAGACAAAAGGATGTCAAATGTTTTTCCAAAGAGAATGTATTTGGAAAGTTCTTACATCATGAGCATGATTCTATACTGTCTGCACTTTAGTGCAAATGTAAAACAATACAACTCAGAATAGTAACCCAGATAGCAAAAACGGTTCCCCTGCTTGCTATTTCCCACTGTCGCTACGCCCATGGCTATAAATTCCTACCACCAGCGAGCAAGTGGAGTTTGCAGCTCAATACATGATTTGCATCTCCGGTGGGTAGCCCCCATTCAGAGGATTGCTATAAGCCATTGGCAGGCCGCTTTTGAATCTCTGGCGTTTAGCCTCCACTCAGAGGACAGCTATACGCCCTAGGCAAGCCATCTAGCCATGAGTTAATTTGAAAGACAATAGCCAGGAATTTCTCTTCTCTCAAATTAGGCCTGCCACCTTCCAGCTAACCACAGCCAGCCAGAGGCTACAAGCGGTTTTTGTTGTGATCTATAAACCTTAGCCTACATTTTTTGTGATGTCAATTTGATTTATTTGCCAATTTAAACAAAACAACCCCCCCAAAAAAAACACGAGGACACAATGCATTCAAAATAATTGAGGATAACACAAAAGTGATACAACTAATCATTTACAGTTTATAGCATTTTTCTTCACGAGTTTTATGTACTAGGCTATATTTAAAGGCAATACCAACTGTGCCTAGCAACTGTTCCAGTTGCTTTGTTAAAGAGATGCCACTCCCTAAACCACTTCACACAGTGTTGATCACTGTCATTAAGGGTGCAATTGTCTGTGGTCATGAAGCCAATTCTAGTCTATTGTATTGAGGCCATTAATAAATAGCCTACATTCCAATGTACATTTAATTCCATGACCTGTTTATTGCTTAAAACTATGTTCAAATCGAAGCCACAGTCAATGTTGCAACTTGCAATGTAAATTTAAATGAATAGCCTGCATTGCTAAACTTTAGGAACCCATAGCCATTTCATTGCAGGAATGTCAGCCTTTTGAACTGAGACCACAGATAGTGGAGGGTCAACTCAAACTACTCCCTTTTTACCCTCCTTTACCAAGTCATTTTATTTGAATTAGATATACATAGGCTGCAGTGGAGGCTCCTTAGAGGAGGAAGGGGAGGACGATCCTCCTCAGTGAATTTCATAAAAATAAAAATAGTAAAACATTGAAAAAGGTATAATTTTTAGATCAAACTATACTAAATATATTCACGTCACCAAATCATTGATTAAAACACACTGTTTTGCAATGAAGGTCTATAGTAGCCTCAACAGCACTCTGTAGGGTAGTACCATGGTGTAGCCGGAGGACAGCTAGCTTCAGTCCTCCTCTTGGTACATTGACTTCAATACAAAACCTAGGAGGCTCTTGGTTCTCACCCCCTTCCATAGACTTACACAGTAATTATGACAACTTCCGGAGGACGTCCTCCAACCTATCAAAGCTCTTGCAGCATGAACTGACATGTCCACCCAATCAAAGGATCAGAGAATGAATGTAGTACTGAAAGCATAAGCTACAGCTAGCTATCACTGTAATGCATAACATGTGGTGAGTAGTTGACTCAAAGAGAGAGAGAGAGAAAGACAATAGTTGAACAGTTGTCAACTAATTAATTTCTTAAAAAATGAAGGAGAAGCAAGAGAGAGCGTGATTGTCATTTTTTTCCCACTTTCACTTACTTAGCTAGCAAATGCAGCTGGCTAGTTTAGTTACTCAAACACCCGGCTCAAACAGAGGGGTGCTATGTTAGCTAGCTAGTGATGACTATCCAACACAACACTGGAACTCTTCCAAGTCAAGGTACGCTTTTGGTTTTATTAATTTATTGCCACCGGGGCCCGCCGGAGTAACTGCTTACTGACTATACACTGTAACGTTACTGTATGATTGTAGCAGGTTTACTAACGCAATAGTTCTATTAGCTATGTTGACTAGGACGTTACTTTAGCTAATATGGGGACAACGATGTAGGCTGTGTGTAGCGGTTATGACATGGTGTGGCTTGGAAAGGTTTTTTCGACTGGTCACATACAGCTAAGGTGAGAGGAGGAGAGTGCATGGAGGAGGAACTGTGTTATGCGTGATCAGGAGTGTATTCATTCCACCAATTCTGTTGAAAAAAAATTATTAAATGGAAGCAAACGAAACAGGGATCAAAATACCTGAATTTGTCCAATAGAAAACCTTGTTTGCAACTGTTGGACTAATGATTACACCCTAGATAAGCTAGATGCAGGGAAGAGTGTGCAAGACGGTATTGAATGTGTCACTGTCTGTCCATGTGTCAATGTCTGTCATCTCAAATTTCTCTTGCGACCTGTGTGCACCTACGTTGTAAACTTTCATTCATAGGCTAGGTTGTAGCAAACTCATGATGGGTACAGGGAAAATTAGAGTATCATGTAGTAGCCTAAAACTATTGATGTTACATTGAACTGAGTGAATGGAATATGAATGACAGTCATCCAACATGCTGTAATAGAAATAAGGCCATGCTCATGAAAAAAAAAAGAAAATGGTCCTCCCTCATCATAAAACGCCACTGACTGCCACAGATAGGCTGCTACAGTCTATGATTTATACTCTCCTACAACCTTGCCAAAAAAGAGAAATGCACACTACTTACAGTAGGTGGCGGGACCTCTAAAACCCTCACAGAAGAAGCCGGAAAGCTCAGAGAGTGCATGGCTACTGAGGCTTGTGAGAGGCAGAGTGAAGTGACAGCTCAGGAGAGAGAGAGTACTGGGCGACACAGAGCGTACCGAGTGATGGTGGATGGAAGAGCGCACTTATTTGAAATGGAAAAGCGTCGCGGTAGCTATTGATAAAGAAGAACATCAAGATGCGCTCTGTGGGATGCACTGTTGAGCGCTACATCCCGAGGGGTTCGTGCTGATTGTACGGAGATTGTGACAGCCGGTTAAATGGTGTCCCTTGAGAAGGCAAGAACAAGATGTACAGTGGGGAGAACAAGTATTTGATACACTGCCGATTTTGCAGGTTTTCCTACTTACAAAGCATGTAGAGTTCTGTAATTTTTATCATAGGTACACTTCAACTGTGAGAGACGGAATCTAAAACAAAAACCCAGAAAATCACATTGTATGATTTTTAAGTAATTCATTTGCATTTTATTGCATGACATAAGTATTTGATCACCTACCAACCAGGAAGAATTCCGGCTCTCACAGACCTGTTAGTTTTTCTTTAAGAAGCCCTCCTGTTCTCTACTCATTACCTGTATTAACTGCACCTGTTTGAACTCGTTACCTGTATAAAAGACACCTGTCCACACACTCAATCAGACAGACTCCAACCTCTCCACAATGGCCAAGACCAGAGAGCTGTGTAAGGACATCAGGAATAAAATTGTAGACATGCACAAGGCTGGGATGGGCTACAGGACAATAGGCAAGCAGCTTGGTGAAAAGGCAACAATTGGCGCAATTATTAGAAAATGGAAGAAGTTCAAGATGACGGTCAATCACCCTCGGTCTGGGGCTTCATGCAAGATCACACCTCGTGGGGCATCAATGATCATGAGGAAGGTGAGGGATCAGCCCAGAACTACACGGCAGGACCTGGTCAATGACCTGAAGAGAGCTGGGACCACAGTCTCAAAGAAAACCATTAGCAACACACTACGCCGTCATGGATTAAAATCCTGCAGCGCACGCAAGGTCCCCCTGCTCAAGCCAGCGCATGTCCAGGCCCGTCTGAAGTTTGCCAATGACCATCTGGATGATCCAGAGGAGGAATGGGAGAAGGTCATGTGGTCTGATGAGACATAAATAGAGCTTTTTGATCTAAACTCCACTCGCCGTGTTTGGAGGAAGAAGAAAGATGAGTACAACCCCAAGAACACCATCCCAACCGTGAAGCATGGAGGTGGAAACATCATTCTTTGGGGATGCTTTTCTGCAAAGGGGACAGGACGACTGCACCGTATTGAGGGGAGGATGGATGGGGCCATGTATCGCGAGATCTTGGCCAACAACCTCCTTCCCTCAGTAAGAGCATTGAAGATGGGTCATGGCTGGGTCTTCCAGCAGGACAACGACCCGAAACACACAGCCAGGGCAACTAATGAGTGGCTCCGTAAGAAGCATCTCAAGGTCCTGGAGTGGCCTAGCCAGTCTCCAGACCTGAACCCAATAGAAAATCTTTGGAGGGAGCTGAAAGTCCGTATTGCCTAGCGACAGCCCCGAAACCTGAAGGATCTGGAGAAGGTCTGTATGGAGGAGTGGGCCAAAATCCCTGCTGCAGTGTGTGCAAACCTGGTCAAGACCTACAGGAAACGTATGATCTCTGTAATTGCAAACAAAGGTTTCTGTACCAAATATTAAGTTCTGCTTTTCTGATGTATCAAATACTTATGTCATGCAATAAAATGCAAATGAATTACTTAAAAATCATACAATGTGATTTTATGGATTTTTGTTTTAGATTCCGTCTCTCACAGTTGAAGTGTACCTATGATAAAAATTACAGACCTCTACATGCTTTGTAAGTAGGAAAACCTGCTAAATCAGCAGTGTATCAAATACTTGTTCTCCCCACTGTATGTCAGGAGAAGCGCAGTATTATCATAAGGAGACTTGGAATACGGAGGAAGAATGGAGGGAAAAAGAGAGGCAGAGGAGGTCTAAGAGAGAGAGGGAGGAAGATGGTGAGATTGAGTTGGTAAAAAAATGGCAGAAAAAAGGGAGACGTTTGTTAAAGAAGAATGGTAGAAAGTATAATCAGAGTGAGCTGAAGACAGGAGGAGAAATGGAAGTGAATGAGGGCGAAGTATCGGAGGTGGTAGGTGTGGTGAAGTTCTTGTAGGCCGAGGATTGGACCGAGGGTCAGGATAAAGATGAGTCTGTGACAGTAGGGGTGAAGTTTTTAGAAAAAGTGGAACCTTGTCTTTTGGCTGATCCAGTGGAATCAGTGAGGGTAACCAGAAGTGATCTTGTGATAATTGTTTGTGTTTCTGCTCGTCAGAGGGAGCAGGCGCTCCGCATTAAACGAATGAGGGCAAGGGATGTGAATTGTTTTGCGCTCAAGAAAAGGGTGCCATTGAAAGGAGAGATTACTGGGGTAGCAGTATATGTAAAAGTTGACCAACTGAAGGGGAAGATTCCCGGTGTTTGTGATGCTCGTCGTTTGGTGCGACGCAGACAGGGTGGCATGAGTGGTGAAACAGAAGAGTCATTGTCTGTTCTTTTGAGTTTTGATGTTGAGTCTTTGCCCGACAAAGGGATGTTAGGATATATAAAAGTTATCCTGTAAGAGCTTTTGTGCCGAATACATTACGTTGTTACAGGTGTCAAGTTTATGGGCATGTGGCAGCAGTGTGTAGGAGGGAGGTTCCTAGGTGTGAGAAGTGTGCAGAAAGGCATGAGACAAAGGAATGTGTAGCATTGAGGAAAGTAGTGGTATGTGTTAATTGTAGGGGTGCCCATGGGGCTGGGGATCAGAAATGTCCCGTGCGAGAGAGGCAGGTTGAGGTTTCCAGGATTAGAGTAGTGCAGAAGTTGTCATATGCTGAGGCAGTGAAGAAAGTAGAGGAAGATGGGTCAAGGGGGAGGGATTTTATTTTTTTATTTTTTATTTCACCTTTATTTAACCAGGTAAACCAGTTGAGAACAAGTTCTCATTTACAACTGCGACCTGGCCAAGATAAAGCAAAGCAGTGCGATAAAAACAACAACACAGAGTTACATATGGGGTAAAACAAAACAAAGTCAAAAATACAACAGAAATACATATATATATACAGTGTGTGCAAATGTAGCAAGTTATGGAGGTAAGGCAATAAATAGGCTATAGTGCAAAATAATTACAATTAGTATTAACACTGGAATGATAGATGTGCAAGAGATGATGTGCAAATAGAGATACTGGGGTACAAATGAGCAAAATAAATAACAATATAGGGATGAGGTAGTTGGGCGGGCTAATTTCAGATGGGCTGTGTACAGGTGCAGTGATCGGTAAGGTGCTCTGACAACTGATGCTTAAAGTTAGTGAGGGAGATAAGTGTTTCCAGCTTCAGAGATTTTTGCAATTTGTTCCAGTCATTGGCAGCAGAGAACTGGAAGGAATTGCGGCCAAAGGAGGTGTTGGCTTTGGGGATGACCAGTGAGATATACCTGCTGGAGCGCAGACTACGGGTGGGTGTTGCTATGGTGACCAATGAGCTAAGATAAGGTGGGGATTTGCCTAGCAGTGATTTATAGATGGCCTGGAGCCAGTGGGTTTGGCGACGAATATGTAGTGAGGACCAGCCAACAAGAGCATACAGGTCACAGTGGTGGGTATTATATGGGGCTTTGGAGACAAAACGGATGGCACTGTGATAGACTACATCCAATTTGCTGAGTAGAGTGTTGGAGGCTATTTTGTAAATGACGTCGCCGAAGTCAAGGATCGGTAGGATAGTCAGTTTTACGAGGGCATGTTTGGCAGCATGAGTGAAGGAGGCTTTGTTGCGAAATAGGAAACCGATTCTAGATTTAACTTTGGATTGGAGATTCTTAATGTGAGTCTGGAAGGAGAGTTTACAGTCTAACCAGACACCTAGATATTTGTAGTTGTCCACATACTCTAGGTCAGACCCGTCGAGAGTAGTGATTCTAGTCGGGTGGGCGGGTGCAAGCAGCGTTCGGTTGAAGAGCATGCATTTAGTTTTACTAGTGTTTAAGAGCAGTTGGAGGCTACTGAAGGAGTGTTGTATGGCATTGAAGCTCGTTTGGAGGTTTGTTAACACAGTGTCCAATGAAGGGATCCTGAGAGGAGTGATGTGAGTAGTAGATCTGTACCAGTACAGAGGGATAGGCTAACAAGTGATATATGTTTCAGTAAGATTGGATTTTTAGCAATGGTTATCAACTGTACTGCAGGGATGGAACGTAAGTCGCAGAAAATTGAGGTTGTGGTGGCAGCTGCAGAGAGGTATTTGGGTGAGCGAGACAGGGTGTGTTAAGTGGTGGTGTACCATCCTTTCAGGTTGTTGGCCTGAGGTAGGACTAAATAGATTTAAATAGTGGAGTAGGGTGGTGTTATTTTATTATAATGTTTTTTTGTGAGTGTAGTGTTAGATGGTAGGGTATTTGTAAAAATATATGATTATTATTTTCAAGCAAAGTATAAGGGAGTTGTACTCCAGTCTAGTAGGTCAAATCAAAATGTAATTTGTCACATGTGCCGAATATAACAGGTGTAGACCTTACAGTGAAATGCTTACTTACAAGCCCTTAACCAACAATGCGGTTTTAAGAAAGAATACCCATAAAAATAATAAGAAATAAAAGTTACAAATAATTAAAAAGAGCAGCAGTAAAATAACAATAGCCAGGCTATATACAGGGGGTACCGGTACCAAGTCAATGTGCGGTGGCACCGGTTAGTCGAGGTAATTTGTACATGTAGGTAGATATGGCTAGATAATAAACGTAAAATATTGAGGGGGCAATGCAAATAGTCTGGGTAGCCATTTGATTAGATGTTCAGGAGTCTTATGGCTTGGGGGTAGAAGCTGTTTAGAGCCTCTTGGACCTAGACTTTGCGCTACGGTACCGCTTGCCATGCGGTAGCAGAGAGAACAGTCTATGACTAGGGTGGCTGGAGTCTTTGACAATTTTTAGGGCCTTCCTCTGACACCGCCTGGTATAGAGGTCCTGGAAGGCAGGATGCTTGGCCCCAGTGATGTACTGGGCCGTACGCCCTACCCTCTGTAGTGCCTTGCGATCGGAGGCCGAGCAGTTGCCATACCAGGCAGTGATGCAACCAGTCAGGATGCTCTTGATGGTGCAGCTGTAGAACCTTTTGAGGATCTGAGGACCCATGCCAAATCTTTTCAGTCTCCTGAGGGGGAATAGGTTTTGTCGTGCCCTCTTCATGACTGTCTTGGTGTGCTTGGACCATGTTAGTTTGTTGGTGATATGGACACCAAGGAACTTGAAGCTCTCAACCTGCTCCACTACAGCCCTGTCGATGAGAATGGGGGCGTGCTTGGTCCTCTTCTTTTTCCTGTAGTCCACAATCATCTCCTTTTTCTTGATCACGTTGAGGGAGAGGTTGTTGTCCTGGTACCACACGGCCAAGTCTCTGACCTCCTCCCTATAGGCTGTCTCGTCGTTGTCGGATCAGACCTACCAATGTTGTGTCGTCGGCAAACTTAATGATGGTGTTGGAGTCGTGCCTGGCCATGCAGTCATGGGTGAACAGGGAGTACAGGAGGGGACTGAGCACGCACCCGAGGGGCCCCCGTGATGAGGACCAGCGTGGCGGATGTGTTGTTACCTACCCTTACCACCTGGGGGCGGCCCATCAGGAAGTCCAGGATCCAGTTGCAGAGGGAGGAGTTAAGTCCCAGGGTCCTTAGCTTAGTGATGAGCTTTGAGGGCACTACGGTGTTGAACGCAGTGCTGTAGTCAATGAATAGCATTCTCACAAAAAATGTGAGAATGCTATTGTGGCATTACCGCCACGCAACATTTATTGGATGCCAACCGCCATTAAACCGCATCGAAGAAGCCGGAAAGCCCAATGTCATCAACAGGTATTTAGTAACGTGTTAGTAGCTATAGAAAAATGGCAATGGTAGGCTTTTGGAACAAAATAACTTTAAATTGTTTGTATTTATCACCAGTGAACGTTTTAAAATACCGAAGGTACACTAGTGGCACACTTTGTCAAAATATAAATGGAGCACCAACTCGCTGGCCTGGAATTTGAATCATTGAGAGCGATTCATGTTGTCTTTGTAAAAACTTGCCGGAGATGGACCTCTTTTACCAACTCATTAGAAAAAAGTTTCTAGTTTACTAATCTGTTCATGCACCAGATTGGAATGCAAAGTCTGTTGAATATATATAATTTGTCCTTATAATGGAGTATCTTTTTCACAAATATATTTTTATGACCTAGTTATATTCGTTTTGCAACTGAAGCTAATTTGGGAAATTGCATTGATCCTTGAGCAAAACCCCACCAATGTTACCGTGCAGAAAGGAAAAGGTCTACTGGGATTGGTTAGCGGGCCTGTAGCGTCCATTTTATCGTCAACGCCAATCCATTCATTTTCATTGTATACCTTCTCTACAAGTAATTTTTTACTGCGACTCAGCATGTTTGTTCAAGTAAGTAACGTTACAGCTTTCCTTCTTGTGTTACATGTTATCAAACTATTGTCATAGCTAATGCAAACTTTTATTACATTTACATTTTACATTTTAGTCATTTAGCAGACGCTCTTATCCAGAGCGACTTACAGTTAGTGAATACATATTTTTTATACTGGCCCCCCGTGGGAATCGAACCCACAACCCTGGCGTTGCAAACGCCATGCTCTATCAACTGAGCTACATCCCTGCCAGCCATTCCCTCCCCTACCCTGGACGACGCTGGGCCAATTGTGCGCCGCCCATGAGTCTCCCGGTCGCGGCCGGCTGCGACAGAGCCTGGATTCGAACCAGGATCTCTACAATTGTTTTTCAAACTTCAAAAAGGCACTCACACATCTGAGCTATCTTTTTTGCAGGTGCATGGTAAAAGTTGAATAAGATGAGAAAAAAAGAAGAAACCCGCACACTGCTCTTGATAGGATCACTGCTCTTTAATAAGCTTTACGTATCGGCCTCAAGTGACATTTGTTTGTCTATAATGTTTGCTCAAAGAGTAACCTTAATGTGTTAAACTAGCATCCACCACACTTGTAGCATCCGCCACACTCATCTTATATTCCTTGGCACCCTTTACAGGCAGAAACCTAAGCTACAAATGTAAAAGTATTAGAAATGACACACTATGTTACCATATTTCCCTCTCCAACCCCCTTTATTTTATAGTAAGCTCGACGATGAAGTACATGCTAATTTAGCTGGCATTTTTCACCGCATTATTTTTAAGGACAATAACGTTAACACAAGTTGCTAACGTAAGTGTGGTTGTATGTTAGCTTGCTAGCTAGCAGCTTGTGTGGCGTTGCTAGCCTAATGTTAGCTAGCTAGCTGCTAAACGGTTTTGTTGTGTTAAGTTGGCTAGCTTACTATCTGCTTGTGTCCTTGCTAGCTGAGTTACCTACCTAGCTAGCTTGCTAATGTTAGATGCTAGCTAACAGCAATGTCTTTTTTCTTCTTAGAATTAGTCGTCTCCCTATAACACGGATCCACTTCAAGGGGCCAAGAGTCCGAATACAAGTAAGAGAAGCGTTATTCATGATAAAAATATTTTGTAGGATGTATTCAATCCTGCTAAATAAACAAGACCCTTTATTAATGTAATATGTCTTTCAAAAAGGACACTGGACACCCCCAGCATCATTTTCACCACAGCAGCATGTGGATGACAGCCATGGAGGGATGTAGTACATTCACTTAGCCTAAAATGGGACTATGCTTATCTGTCCGGTTTTGCACAATATGTTATTGTATTGAAAAGTAACCTGTAATTTTCCACAAGGGTAACTTGTAACCTTTTAAAATGTGGTTTTATTTTTCAGGGTAGAAATCCAATGACTGGCAGGACAACAAATCACTGAAGGAAGACAGGGCAGAAATGCAAAGACTCCAGCAAGAAAACAGAGCCCTGTGGGAAGAAGTTAAGGCGCTAAGGAGTGGGCAAGCACGTGAGAACATAACTTGCACATCTATTTTTGGTGTATAATTGTTTTCAGGAATGTGACAGTGATTAACTGCAACTTTTTTTTCCCCCCTATAGGTTCGGGTGGTTTCGGACACTTGAGATGGATAACATGAATACCTTGTTAGCCTATCAACAGGCCAATGGGTCGGTTGGAGATGTGTCCTTGCCTGATGATCTCAATCTCCTGATGAAGGACCGGCAAGGCCTGGAGCTCCTGGAGACCAGGCTGAAGCAGGACACCAAGCTCCAGAAGAGACTTGTAAGTGTGCTCAGAATTGTATATAGCCATTGCTTTTTCCGGGAAGAAGCAAGAGACATTCAACTTTGACCTGGTTGTTGCGACTGTTGTAACCTGACGTGACAGCAGCATGTTCTAAATACCTCCGCTCAGAATTTTAACATAAGGCATTTATATTACATGTAAATACTTATTGGAAATCTGACATCGGTCTTTACAGATGCTCACAATAAATGTATTTAAAATATAGGGGGTTGGAGAGGGAACTATGTTAACATAGTGTGTCATTTCTAATACTTTTACATTTGTACTTTAAATGTCTGTTTGTAAAGGGCGCCAAGGACCTGAAGACGACAGTGTGGCGGATGCTACCTTGCATTCTGTCAAACCGGCTTGCCATCGGCACAACCTGAACTGCTGCAGGGGATAAGAACTGTTTCAATGGCTTGTTTCTAAAAACTATTATTCACAGTAAGTGTTTATATTATTCAATGTGTTACTTAAGTCATTTAAAAAAAATAGTTGTGTAAGACCTTGTGCAATTTAAATGTAACTCAATGTTCTTTCTTTGTGTATAGGAGCCATTCGGAAGAACCCTGCAACCCGGGATGCCATGGATTAAGTGGTCCAGATTCAGATCACCAGTTACCTGAAAAGGGCCTCCGATTGTGAAGGTGGAAGAAGGCTGCGCACAGGGGAGAGGGATCCACTGCTGTGAGGGTCAACATCAAGTCTCGGATCACCTATCTCAAAGCCAGCCACAAGACTGATCCAACAGCTGAACCCTGGGCTGACTACTGCAGCCTACCACACACACTTACCATTTATTCATAGACACACTTAAAATCACTTTAGTCTACCAGACCAATGCAATAGTTGTGTCACCTTACTGCACTATGTAGAGATACTGTACTTTAATTATAATTCTATGCTGCTTGTTCTGACAGCTGTACAAAGTATTATATTGTCCTATGATGTCATCTACTGGCGAATTTGGGTACTGTAGCTTTTAATTAGCTAACTTTCGGTTCAGAGCCATTTCCTGTCAGAACAATCAGCTCTATCTCAGTGCTGGATTACAGACCCTGGTTCGATTCCAGGCTGTATCACAACCGGCCGTGATTGGGAGCCCATAGGGCGGCGCACAATTGGCCCAGCATCGTCCGGGTTAGGGTTTGGCCAGGGTAGGCTGTCATTGTAAATAAGAATTTGTTCTTAACTGACTTTCCTAGTTAAATAAAGGTTAAAAAAATAAATATATATAAATATATATAAATTGTCATCATTTCTGCACGGTCATGTTGGCTAGCTAGGCTTGTTGTCTTGTTGCTAACTCATGATAGCGACGCTGTTCTTTTTTTGTATCCATTTGTGTTAATGTATATAGTGACATTTTCTCATACATTTTCTCCTTTCTGTATCTGTTACAGTTTTACAAACAAAATATATTCTACTAAAGATTCTTAATGGTACCAATGCCTCCTGATTCTTTATTGGAAGAGTGTAAGCTGTCTGCCAAGCGTTGTAGCTTAAACATTGTGAGGGCAGAACACTGCTAATGCACTGTAGTTATTTTTTGTATATTTACAATGTGTCACTTATTTGATTCCTTTTATATGTCACTTTGATTACTATGCCACTTTTGCCATTTCACTGTGTGAGAAGCCTTCCAATAACTTTTTGTTGTTGATTTGACAGGATTTATTTTTTGTCACCTGTTGATCCAGGGAACCATGTCTGGCCCTCATTATCTGATATATTTTGCACACACACACAATCATTTACAGTACTTTTAAAATACTTATAGGAAATCACAAACCTTTTTTCAAATGGCCATGGCATCCAATGTATCTTAAATAATAAAAATAAGTGGTGAAAGGGAGTAGGCACGCCGCTGACTTGACTCTGAAAATGAGTCTTGCTTCCGACTGGCAGCTGTAGTGTCTCCGGTCAGGAGAAGGGCGGGCGGGCTGCGTGAGGAAAACTGCACGTGAACGGTAGGAGCATGGCTGCCGCTTGACAAAGTGGCATATCGCGGGTGCCCCGTGAGTGAGGCAATGGGCAAAAAAGCAGTTGCATGGCGCGCGACCACTGTGGAGGGACGCCGGCCTCCCGATTGCTCATTGCTAACTGGGAACCCACTGGGCACAAACTGGTTGAATCAACGTCTTTCAACAATATAATTCAATGTGATGATGTTGAATCAATGTGGAAAACTGATTGGATTTGCAAAAGGCCAGCAATGTAAAGGAATTTCGTGATTGTCTTTTTACCCTAAATCCAATGAGATGGTTAACAGTCAGGTCCATAATTATTGGCACCCTTGAAAAAGATGAGGAAAAAAGACTGTATAAAATAAATAATACAATTACTAAGATATTGTATGCAACAACAAAATAATAGGGAAATTATATTATTTTATACTAATACAATAGCTCAGAGAAAGAGACTGTTTAACAAGTAATAAACAAAAAATCTAAAAAAGATAGGGGTCAAAATTATGGTCACCCCTGTTTAACACTCTAGCACCCTCCACTTGAGAGGATAATGAATCCGCCTTTTTCCCAAAATGTTTTATGAGATTGGTGAACATGTTGGGAGGGATCTTAGACCATTCCTCCATACAGAATCTTTACAGATCCTTGATGGAATCACTCTTAATGAATGTGTATACACAGTCTTCAGCACTAAACAACCTCTATCAAAACATGTCTCAATATTTTAGCACTTACAATAACACAGCTGCACTGTTTTACGTCACAGGGGCCAAGCTTCCTGCCATCCAGGACCTCTACACCAGGCAGTGTCAGAGGAAGGCCCTACAAATGTTCAAAGACTCCAGCCACCCTAGTCATAGACCGTTCTCTCTGCTACCGCACGGCAAGTGGTACCAGAGTGCCAAGTCTAGGTCCAGAAGGCTCCTTAAGAGCTTCTACCCCCAAGCCATTTGACTGCTAAACAGTTAATCAAATTGCTACCCGGACTATTTGGATTGACCCCCTTTTATATGCTGCTGCTACTCGCTGTTTATCATCTATGCATAGTACCTTTACCTCTATCTACATGTACATATTACCTCAACTAACCTGTACCCCCGCACATTGACTCGGTACCCTCTGTATATAGTCTCGTTATTGTTATTTTATTGTGTTACTTTTGTTAATTTTATAATTTTTTTGCCAATGTTTTCTAACTAAAAAAAATAAAACACTTCAGCATTGTAGGTTAAGGGCTTGTAAGTAAGCATTTCACGGTAAGTCTACACCGGTTGTATTCGGCGCATGTGCCAAACAAAATTTGATTTTGACTTGGACTTCATTTTAAATAGACCACCGTGCCAGTAACAAACAACCATCTTTAACCAGGGTTGGTCAGCATACAACTTTGTCTGAAAGTCGACAGATTCTCATAATTTCACTATACAGTACTACTAACATCTCTAATTGTCCATCACAACATAGTTTATTTGAGGAGTTCCTGAGTCTCATGGAAATATTGAATGTACCTTGGCAAGAAAGATGGAAGACAGACACTTCAGGTTCAATAGGTGAATGTTTACAAATTACTCTGCCTCATAACTTCAACTCTATATGAAGTCTCAATGGCTGATGGTTTATTAATGCAACTGTAGCCTACTGTACCAAACAGTATACTCTATCAAAGAAAGAACTGTATGAGGATTGAATTTAACTACAGGCTGGGGCTTTTGATTATTTTTAGAAAACGGTTCCTCCCTTGCCTAGATGAGTCGTTTTCCTTGTCACCACAGTGAGCTGGCCTGGCAGCCCGGGTCTTATCCTATGCCTGGCTCTTCCTGACAGGAAACTCTGCAGATCTCTAAAACACACTGGAGTCACTGGGACTGCCCTAAACAGACTATGTTTGCATCCCAAATGGCACCCTATATAGAGCACTACTTTTGACCAGAGCCCTGTTGTGCCCTGGTCAAAAATAGTACAATATATAGGGAATAGGGTGCCATTTGGGACATACATGCATATCTGGATAGTTCACACCCAGTCCCCAGGATAACACATCCTGTACAAGATTAGTTATTCATAAGGACCATGGAAAAACACTGCAGAAAATATTAGACTCCAGGGTCACTTTGAGAGAATCGGGTGGTTAACTTGTAACAATAGGTCTTAAATTATAACAATAACGCCAGACTTACGTAGGACATCTTTTAACAATAACTTATACAATGAAAACCCAACATATCTTATAGGCTACTACTGGTAAATATTATTGAACTGCATAATACAAACTGCTGAGCCTATTGGCTGACCTTAGAGCCAACTTTTCTCCTTGCTCAACTTCAAACCACATAATAGGCCACAAAACTTTCCCAAAAAACAACCATAAACCATCCCCTCTAGACAGGATATTGACAAACTCAAAGCCATTAGTGAATTAGGCTATAGAGTATAAGGCTAATCTATGGTGTAAATGATCTGCCTTGCATACATAGGCCCTCATAGCCTACTGCTAACAAGTTATTCATATGGCCTGTGAAGCCATGGGGTGGAGAATAATATTTTACAACTCATTTTCTATTATTTTATTTTTGGGAGGAGATGGGGGTATATGTGATATCATTATCCAAACTTGAGAAATCGCCACCACTTTCACTATTTCTAGTCTTTAAACAAAATAATAAAACCTAGGCTGTGTGTGTACAAAAAAAAAAACGGTATGTGGCGTATGCTACAACTCAATATTAGCACTCTTCAGTAGCGGTGCCAGCTATGCAGGAGGATCGCGTTACATGGGCTATACACAGGCGAAAGTTATCTAGATCGCTTACCGGCAACAATGTGTGAGCCAATTTACAGTAAAACCCAAATACAGTCACAGACAATGTAACGAAATGCATATCGTAAACAACATGGACCGTTACAACCAATCATACAATAATACAATAACAAAATGTGCCTTACCCCTAGTGATGTCCGTCCGAAAGCCTAGGTTCTATAGAAGACGTCGATGGGTGTTTTTTTTAGTGCAGCGGCGATCATGTCCTTGTTGATCTGTGCATGGTGTTCAATAGGCCTACGAAAAAACGGTGTGCAACATTCAATTAAATGTAAACTGTGTTGTTCTGAACGATCAGATGAAAAACCGTGAGGCTTGGAGAACACTATCAGCATGGCAGCTGCCCTTAAAAACGTCACTCATTCCTTCAAGCCACACCCCACCACACCCACCAAACGGGTAGTGCTATCCTTTGGCCGTCCCTACCCTAAACCTTAATCCCTATCCTAACCCTAATCATAAACCTTACCTGACCATAACCATTGTACATTTCGACTTCAATTGGGTAGAGATGTCCCAAGGATCCCAAATAGCATGGACCCCTACCAAATGGAGAAAACGTACCTAAAGTCTGTTCAAGAACATTTGGGGGAAACGTGTCGTTCAGTGCAAACCGTAAAGCAACCTAGAAAACGTTTAATCGACCTGAACGCATCCCTAGTGTGGTCCTCGGCTTTCCATTATTTCTGACTGCGATCTATGGTCATGGTCAAAAGTTTTGAGAATGACACAAGTATTGGTCTTCACAAAGTTTGCTGCGTCAGTGTTTTTAGATATTTTTGTCAGATGTTACTATGGTATACTGAAGTATAATTACAAGCATTCCATAAGTGTCAAAGGCTTTTATTGACAATTACATTAAGTTTATGCAAAGAGTCAATATTTGCAGTGTTGACCCTTCTTTTTCAAGACCTCTACAATCCGCCCTGGCATGCTGTAAATTAACTTCTGGGCCACATCCTGACTGATGGCAGCCCAATCTTGCATAATCAATGCTTGGAGTTTGTCAGAATTTGTGGGGGTTTGTTTGTCCACCCGGCTCTTGAAGATCGACCACAAGTTCTCAATGGGATTAAGGTCTGGGGAGTTTCTTGGCCATGGACCCAAAATGTCGATGTTTTGTTCCCCGAGCCACTTAGTTATCACTTTTGCCTTATGGCAAGGTGCTCCATCATGCTGGAAAAGGCATTGTTCGTCACCAAACTGTTCTTGGATGGTTGGGAGAATTTGCTCTCGGAGGATGTGTTGGTACCATTCTTTATTCATGGCTGTGTTCTTAGGCAAAATTGTGAGTGAGCCCACTCCCTTGGCTAAGAAGCAACCCCACACATGAATGGTCTCAGGATGCTTTACTGTTGGCATGACACAGGACTGATGGTAGCGCTCACCTTGTCTTCTCCGGGACAAGCTTTTTTCCGGATGCCCCAAACATTCGGAAAGGGGATTAATCAGAGAAAATGACTTTACCCCAGTCCTCAGCAGTCCAATCCCTGTACCTTTTGCAGAATATCAGTCTGTCCCTGATGTTTGTCCTAGAGAGAAGTGGCTTCCTCGATGCCCTTCTTGACACCAGGCCATCCTCCAAAAGTCTTCACCTCACTGTGCATGCAGATGCACTCACACCTGCCTGCTGCCATTCCTGAGCAAGCTCTGCACTGGTGGTGCCCTGATCCCGCAGCTGAATCAACTTTAGGAGACGGTCCTGGCGTTTGCTAGACTTTCTTGGGCGCCCTGAAGCCTTCTTCACAACAATTGAACCTCTCTCCTTGAAGTTCTTGATGATCCTGGTTGATTTAGGTGTAATCTTACTAGCAGCAATATCCTTGCCTGTGAAGCCCTTTTTGTGCAAAGCAATAATGACGGCACGTGTTTCCTTGCAGGTAACCATGGATAACAGAGGAAGAACAATGATTTCAAGCACCACCCTGCTTTTAAAGCTTCCAGTCTGTTATTCTAACTCAATCAGCATGACAGAGTGATCTCCAGCCTTGTCCTCGTCAACACTCTCACCTGTGTTAACGAGAGAATCACTGACATAATGTCAGCTGGTCCTTTTGTGGCAGGGCTGAAATGCAGTGGAAATGTTTTTTGGGGATTAAGTTCATTTTCATGGCAAAGAGGGACTTTGCAATTAATTGCAATTCATCTGATCACTCTTCATTATATTCTGGAGTATATGCAAATTGCCATCATAAAAGCTGAGGCAGCAGACTTTGTGAAAATTAATATTTGTGTCATTCTCAAAACTTTTGACCACGACTGTACTGTAGTTAGTTCAAGGTTCCTGTTTGTGATGCATGAAGAATGTACTGACTGACGCGAATTTGCCTGAAACTGTGTTCTTCCGCTTCTCTATCGTTCGCTATGTACTTCAGTCAGACTGCCATCAATTAAGTCGTTGGTGGTGACGTAAAAATTAGGGATGTTGTACAAAACGAAGACCTCAGCAATTATTGGATTTTGTGGATATGAATATTACCTTTAATATTAAGTGGTTGAAAAAATGCATATAATCTTATCCTAACCCTAACCCTAACCCTAATATAATTACATCTATTTGAATAAATTAAAGCTCTCGGTAACAACAAATAATAACAGAATTGACACAGCCGATCTGGTCTGTCTATTAATATCTTCCCCTCTCGGGAGGTTGTGTGTCTGTATACACACTCCATATACTGAAACATTTACCAGGCAAGTCAGGACTCCTGCTTGGTCTGTCATCTTCGGCGGCTGAAGCTGGTCCTGGTCTCCAAAGTCGCTTTCTCAGGTTCCTGAGGCGTTCCTCAAGGAAACCAGTAGAAGGACGGTGGCGTCATCCTTGCGTGTACCAAGCATCCTTGAAGATAAGTCTGTCATTAATGATGTAACTAGATCACTCACGTTTCTCCAAACCTCTCGGGGCTTGCCACAATGGCTTTGCCCTCCAATGTGGTACTGAGTATTTCTAGAATATTCGGAATATTCACTCATTCACTCACACAGAGAGAGAGCGCGAGAGATAGATATCAACAAATACCTTACAATTAGCTATATTCCGTGACAACATGTAAAGCATCAACGTTAAAGTGTAGGTAGCATAAACTTAACCACATGTAACATATTGATTTGCATTAGTATACGCATTAAAAGTCCCAATGCAAAGTTACACCTCACTTTTCTATTTTCCGAGTTATTACATAAAACTGATCAGAATTTAGAAGAATGCCTAAGTCATGCCAGACATTTTTTTCTGGGGGGGAGATGTAATATGGAGGACCCGGCAAGCCAGCCTATTCCCTATAATGTAAACTCCAACAAAAATAACTTCAAATTAAACCAAATCGTTTGGACTACTGGTTTCAATAAAATGTTCAGCCAATTTACAAGCAAATAGATTATGAATATATTATTACAAATCAGCTTGCAAGTTTACTAGCCAACTAGCCTGCTAACTTTAGCCCAACCAGCCTGCTAACATTAGCCCTACCATCATGCTAACATTATGTTAGCACTGCATGAGTTGGCCAGTTGCTATCAACACCTAGCTTACAGCTACATTAAAGTAAACCAACGTTTTTGAAATAAATAACCACATCTAACCAGTTATCAAAGAATGTTATATGCAGTTAATGTTATCTTAGCCAGCAAATTAGCCAGCCAGTTAACGTTAGCTATTTGAGCCAGATAGCTAGCCTAGCCAGCTAATGTTACATCAATGAAGATCAGTGAACACAGGCAGTAACCCACAGAACACAACTGCCTCCAGCAGATAAAGAAAAATGCCAAGAGAGAGCGGAGACTTACATATTGACGGCTGGGGCCCATCATGGTAAGGACTGTAGGCTGAGTTAGCTACCAAATAAAGCAAGAGCCAGGGAGAGAGGCACTTCTGTTGTGAGAAGCCTAGCTATTTTAGCCAGCTAACTAGGCTTGCCAGCTAGCATATCACTGCAGAGGAAACTTCAGCCAGATATGAAATGTCAAAATGTCAGACAAAAGCAGCGACTCCGAGCATAGCAGGAACTCTGTTCCCCTGGGCCTGACCTTTTTGGAGAATCTGATAAAGTCAAGGTAGTGCTAAAGCAGGCAGCTGAGTCATTGATTACTTTCCCGATTTGATCCCGAAGCAAGGCACCGAGAGCGCGCTGGTGCTGGACTTGTAGTGCAGAATGTGGCTCCACGTGTGGGGAATGTTGATTGGTAATATGGCTAGCTAGTTTGCTGCTGAGAATACATCCTATAATGTCACATCCTTCGTAACTACGGCTGAGTCATGTAAAAATAACTTGTTGTAGGTGCTCGTGCAGCAGGTGTATTGCCATGCCAACAGCCATGGAGTCTGTGTGCTGTCAGGAACACCGGGTCCACGATGACAGAGGAGGGAGTGGGTTGTATAAAGCAACATTCTGGCTTCCCCACGGTCTGTCTGGATGTCAATGTGCTGCACACAGCCTACAATACCTACCGGCAGGACTACGCCCAAGGACCTGACA
Source organism: Coregonus lavaretus (assembly GCF_964263955.1). Taxonomy (NCBI): domain Eukaryota; kingdom Metazoa; phylum Chordata; class Actinopteri; order Salmoniformes; family Salmonidae; genus Coregonus; species Coregonus lavaretus. The sequence continues at coordinate 31,948,601 of NC_140008.1, read as the reverse complement.
GTACATACTCAACACAAGTTAGTTAATCTATAAATAGAATCCTCACAAATCTAATGCAATAATGAAATCAAATCATGTTAAACCACTCCCCTTACAAATAGTAATACACTTTTTCCCTTTCTTTTTCAAAAGTTCAGACAGTTGCCTTCAGGCAATTCATCAGCTGGAATTGGGGCTATCTGGGATAGTACAACCATGTGCCAATTCCAGTGTGTGCAGTTAATGGGATAATAAATAGGTTCCCAAATTAGGAGAACATGCCCTTTATGGGCTTCAAGTACCATAAAAAGAATTCAAGCATGTTTTTACCTTTTTATTAAGTTATAGAAAATATATGTTATACCAATACTGGTACATCACTTTGTCATGGGTCTGTCACATTTCACTTAGTGGCCACAGTACACATAATAATTATATTTAAAATACAATAGCAATAAAAATAACATTTAGAAATACAATAAATAATTGTAGATATTTTTGTACATTTCTTTATGGATGAACGAGTTCCACTCTGAAAGCTTGGTGGCAGCAGCAGAGACGTGCAGTGCTTGGTATTTTGGAGGCTCAAGGAGCCCAACGTCTTGTTACAGGCCCAAAGTGCTGCTTACTCTTATCAAATTATCTCAGCTCAGTAATGGGAAGTAAACATGGGCAGAGGAGGAACAACTCTGTGTAAAAAAAACCAACTAATGACAGATACAGATCTACTCTAGCAGACAGACAGGAATCCGCTTAGGGCTGGATGCAGGTGTTGATGACAGCATGACATTAGAAGGCTGATGTTGGACTGAGGTGGTATTCAGGTTCCTAGAGGAAGAGGTAGGGAGAAAGAAAGAAAAAGAAAGTAGGATGTTACTCAAGTTCTCACATAATTTAAAACATAGGCTTTGAATCATATTATGACACCACATATTACCAATATGATAACAACAATACTTACTGCATGGAAGACTGGTGTGGATACAGGTGTGTTGATGGCAGCGTGACATTAGAAGGCTGATGTTGAACTGAGGTGGTATTCAGGTTCCTAGAAGAAGAGAGAGGGAGAAAGACAGAAATGGAAATGATGATGTTACTCATGTTGTCACATAGCACAGCACATTGACATCCAGGCTGACTGTGGGGAAGCCAGAATGTTGCGTTATACAACCCACATCTTCCTCTGTCATCGTGGACGTTGGAGAGGGAAGGTCGACAGGATTCTACGGGTCAACATTAGACACCTTGCCTGTGTGGGGCTCAGTCACAGGCAGGACAAGTACAAGAGAGGGGGACAGGATGCTATGGGTCAACATTAGACACCTTGCCTGTATCAACAGTGACTCCAACTTCAACCCATGGGAAGAAGAGAGTGGGAGCAAAATAAAGACTTTAGGCAGACCAATAGGCAGGCCGGGAGCTACCTTGTTTTCTTCATGTGACTATGTGTATCGGGTCATAGTACACAAACAAGTGATAACGTTAGTTCCGTTTCACCTCATATCTCCACACATCTGTGCCATTGGAAGATAGTAAAAGACAGGATGAACTGAAAAACTGTGGTCACTCTCAGATGCTCTTTCTCTTGACTGTGTGACCAAGTTGAACAGAAGCAAAGATGAGGGGAGACAATACAGGTCTGTTCTGTTAATAAAACTATCCCATCCTCGTTGTGGAAATTCTAATCAAGTGAGAGAGACTGTGATTTCTTCAAACAATTAATCTTTATTTGATGTTGATTAATTATTGCAATAATGGGGCTCTCAATGAATCACCTATGGGCCCCACCTGTTTTGAGCCCCACATTTCTGGGCTTGCCTGTTTTGCATGTTATTTTGGCATTAATACATGTCACATATCAGTTTGCAAACAATGTAAAAAAAAAAAAAAAAAAAAGTATATCATTGAGTTAATAAAGCCACAAACATGGTCTCTTTTTTGCTTTCTTGAGTAAGGCAGCTCCAAAATGCAGCTGTTTCAGCCTAGCTCAGTGATTTCTGTGGTGGGGGGGCAGCCAGCGGAAAATGCGTAGCGTAGGTGTTGGTAATGTTCTTCAGTTGCGCCATGATTAACTCAGTGTTCTGTCACTCGTGGGGACAGTTCGTCAGGGTAGAGCTCGAAAATTCAAGCCCCTTGGGTGCTGCCATAGTTACATTAGAAGTGCCCATCCAAGAAGGCTCAAGGTCATTGGCAACAGATAAAATGACATCAAATCACATTATTTATACACAGTAGCTTTGATTGGACTGATCATGTCAACATCATACTTTCAAAATCTTAGCTTGTAGTCATCATGAATTACATTTGAGTCATTTAGCAGACTCTCTTATCCAGAGCGACTTACAGTTAGTGAGTGCATACTTTTTTTCATTTTTCTTTCATACTGGCCCCCCGTGGGAATCGAACCCACAACTCTAGCGTTGCAAGTGCGATGCTCTACCAACTGAGCTACACGGGACTACACTGAGCTACACGGGACTACAAGTCGACAATCTACTAGCAAATCCTTTTTAATCCGTGTCATATGAAGAGAAATAATGAAGAGAAATTATAGACTAAATGTATCGGTGCTCATCGGCCATTGGACATAAACATTACACAACAAGTTGGAAATCGCAAATTCAACAATGAGTGGTTTGGAAGGAATCAGTGACAGTGGCTAACTGCAAGCATTGCAAAGCAATCACTAGCCTGATATTCAGTGGAGTTGCTGTGTGGTCCCAAATCTGGGCTCTCTTTTCCAAGTTTAAAATGATAAACATTCAAAATTGGCTATGCTGTCAATGAAGCATGATTTGTGCCATGCTAAAAACAACTGTTAACTCGGAACTATGAAAACTTGACTTCAGTGAGTTCAAGACAACTGGGAAGTCTGGAAAAAACAAGCTCTGACTGGGAAAATACATTTTGAACGTTCATCCAACTCGGAATTGTAAATCCGGAACTCGGACCTCTTTCTAGAGCTACAGTGCCTTGCAAAAGTATTCATCCCCCTTGGCGTTTTTCCTATTTTGTTGCATTACAACCTGTAATTTAAATTGATTTTTATTTGGATTTCATGTAATGGACATACATAAAATTGTCCAAATTGGTGAAGTGAAATTAAAAAAATAACTTGTTTTAAAAAATTCTAAAAAATTAATAACGGAAAAGTGGTGCGTGCATATGTATTCACCCACTTTGCTATGAAGCCCCTAAATAAGATCTGGTGCAACCAATTACCTTCAGAAGTCACAGAATTAGTTAAATAAAGTCCACCTGTGTGCAAGCTAAGTGTCACATGATCTGTCACATGATCTCAGTATATATACACCTGTTCTGAAAGGCCCCAGAGTCTGCAACACCACTAAGCAAGGGGCACCACCAAGCAAGGGGCACCATGAAGACCAAGGAGCTCTCTAAACAGGTCAGGGACAAAGTTGTGGAGAAGTACAGATCAGGGTTGTGGAGAAGTACAGTGAGTTGGATGAAGCTACATCTCCGGTAGTCAGATATTCTGTTCTTGCACCCTTGGGCCAGAATATTTGGAATTCCTTTACCTGATAAATAAGTGGCATGAATGAGTAAATGTACCAAACATAGAACTTCAGATAGACTCTTTATACAAAAGTATGTGGACACCACTTCAAATTAGTGGATTCAGCCACACCCGTTGCTGACAGGTGTATAGAATCGAGCACACAGCAATGCAATTTCCACATTGGAGGTAGAATGGCCTTACTGAAGAGCTCAGTGACTTTCAACGTGGCACCGTCATAGGATGCCACCTTTCCAACAAGTAAGTTTGTCAAATTTCTGCCCCGCTAGAGCTGCCCCGATCAACTGTAAGTGCTGTTATTGTGAAGTGGAAATGTCTAGGAGCAACAACGGCTCAGCCGCGAAGTGGTAGACCACACAAGCTCACATAATGGGACCACCGAGTGCTGAAGAGCATAGCGTGTAAAAATTGTCTGTCCTCGGTATAGCTCTCCGCCATTGGACTCAAGCAGTGGAAACACGTTTTCTGGAGTGATGAATCACGCTTCACCATCTGACAGTCTTACGGACGAATCAGGGTTTGGCAGATGCCAGGAGAATGCATAGTGCCAACTGTCAAGTTTGGTAGATGAGGAATAATGGTCTGGGGCTGTTCTTCATGGTTTGGGCTAGGCCCCTTAGTTCCAGTGACAGGAAATCTTAACGCTACAGCATACAATGACATTCTAGATGATTCTGTGCTTCCAACTTTGTGGCAACAGTTTGGAGAAGGCCCTTTCCTGTTTCAGCATAACAATGCCCCTGTGCACAAAGCAAAGTCCATACAGAAATGGTTTGTCGAGATCGGTGTGGAAGAACTTGACTGGCTTGAACAGAGCTCTGACCTCAACCCCATCGAACACCTTCGGGATGAATTGGAACGCAGACTGCAAGCCAGGCCTAATCACCCAACATCAGTGCCCGACCTCACTAATGCTCTTGTGGCTGAATGGAAGCAAGTCCCCGCAGCAATGTTCCACCATCTAGTGGAAAGCCTTCCCAGAAGAGTGGGGGCTGTTATACCAGCAAAGGGGGGACCAACTCCATATTAATGGCCATGGTTTTGGAAGGAGATGTTCGACGAGCAGGTGTCCACATACTTTTGGTAATGTAGTGTATCTCGACCCAGTCATGACTATTTAATAAAACAATACATAATTTAAGTTTCTTTCCAGCTAATGTCTTAGTTACATGATTGTATAACTAGCAAAGGAGTTTTGAAGTTGAGGTTGCAGTATTTATGAAGTTTGGCAATGAGGACGAAAACTAGCATAGTTCAGCTAGACAGCTGAGCGCATATGCACACTAGGCTAATTCAGGAGACAGATTGTAGTTTTTATGCCCTTACATTTACATAATGGTTACCTGAAGAAAAATGGGGGAGGGTCATGCTTGTTTAAATTTCAGTCAGGGGAAGGGTTCAGATTTTAAAAAAATCTAGTCCAGGGGAGGGCCAAATAATTTGTAATTGATTACATTTCAATATTTCTCAGTGTTTTATAATTAGTTGCTTATTAGGCTATATATATCGATGTGTTCCAGATGCCGTCCCTCATCTCATTCTCTGCTGGGCGCGCAATATCAAGTGCGCTATAGGCTATTTAGTGTAGTCTCAATCCAATTATCCATAGCCTATAGGCTATACGAAGAGCATGCTCGGAGAAGCACAGAGCAACGTTATATTTCTAAGAAAATGTACTTCCTTCCTGAGTCTTTTGCGCTGCTCGGATGCTGTAAATAAATCATTTTTAATTAAGCCTTGTCCAAAAAAATGCAATATCGTGCTCGCAGACAAGCCTATACGTTCTGTTCAGTTTGAGAAGGAGAGCATGAATATGAGCAGGAGGACCGGAGGTCAACATTGATAGGTTGCTACCATCATAATTGATTTCAATAAAAACAATATGTTTCTTGCCCATTTATGTATTTATCAGAGGTATTGACCTCACAATAAGCCAGATTCAAGTAACTTGGTGCTGAAATTTGAAGCGGAAGCTGTGCCACAATCGAAACAATCATGGTGCTGAAAGGAGGAACATTCGAGTAGGCATAATTCATTTAAAATGTCTTCATTTTAATTTGACTTTACTAACAACAAGAGGGCTTTATGAGCATATTTCTTCCTATTTTAGAAATAAGAGGTATGCCTACCCAGGGGTGCAACTTTCACTAGGGATGGGGGGACATGTCCCCCCCACATTCTGAAACAGCATTTTTGTACCCCCCAGTTTTATCATTGGAATGTGATACAAAACGCGGCAACGGTGTGCTTTAGGACCAGTTGTATTGTTTATCGGACTGGATAAAAAAACTAACAAAAAAAATGATGTCCCCCACACTTCTAAAACCAAGTTGCACCCCTGTGCCTACCTGTTTGACAGACAAAATTAGGCTATAGGCTGCTATCCATACATCTTTTGGACAATTCCTCCAAACGCCATGCACTCTTTAAAAAGCCTATCTCCGTGTCAGTGAAGGGCTGTTAAGGTAAACCCAGGACTCGAATTGAGGGGGAATGAGAGGGTATGCCATAAGCCTAACTTTTATTAAAGAAAATGGCAAAAAGCATAGGCCTACTAGGTGGCATTTATTAATGGATGCCAAGAGAAGCAGGGTTTCCCCCAAGAATTGACCAATAAAAATATTTAAAACATAAAATAATTGATATTTTGTCTCTCTGTTTCAAAAAGTTCTTTCAATTCGCAAGAGGCTGAATGTATCTCACAGGAGAAAGCATCCGAGCAAGTAAAACAGCGCCCCTCTGTCTCTTTATGTGTAGGCCTCCCTTGACAAAAAAAAGTATAACAAATTAGCCAATCAGCATTGAGCTAAACTGAGTGAGCTCAACTGTGAATGGTCCTGGCGCACCAAAAGAAAGTGTAAAGGGAAGCCATCTTGGATTTGGTGTCACTACTATGAAATCCCATTGAGAGCATACGTCATTGACAGAAAAGCGTGTATTGTTGCATCTCATTGTTTTGTGGTCCTCCTAGCTAAAATTGTCCCTTTCTTAAATTAGCTATGGGTGGAGATAGGGATTTGGACTTGTGGTTTTACTTAATTATCCGTACTGCCAATGATTATGAAGGCGATTCTGATCCAACCATTAATTCATACATTGTTGTGCCCCTGGCCTGAGAGGATGGAAGTTCAATATGTAGCTAGCTGTAGAAGGCTAATGTTAATTAGCTAACGTTGCGCATGAATAGAAGTTAGGCTAGCGAGCAAGCATTTTAGCCACGTAGCCTAGGACAACAAAAAATAAAAGCGTGTACTGTATGACAGAGTCATAGACCATTTAAGCAACATGAAAGAGGAGAATGGCATTGGCATTTCTCTACAAGTAGGGTGAGTCAACATGTTTTTTCTACTTGCACGCATGCATGCACACACACACACACACACACAGACAGACTGAAATGAGTACCATGGACAGCCACATCATTTTTAGCTTACTTTGATTGGACTATATAGTTTTTTGTATTTTTTAGTTTATTAGAATAAGCATAGGTGATTAGATGACGTATAATGGTGCTGGAATAATGGAGGCAGCTCCTGTTTTCTTTGCGACTTGGTAACTCTCAGTGGTTCTAAATCAATAGTTGTTTAGTAGTCCGAAAATGTCGGAAACATTACCTTGCTTGACCATGCTGTAGGTCACGTAACAGTTTGTTACATGCAATATGTTTTGTGGACTTCACCGGACAGATGTTGCTCTCCGGTTTTTGTAATGAAACAAATGTGTGGTTGAATTTATTCTGCCACTGTGTCTTCTTATTGTCTCAGCCATAGGCCTATATATAACGACATCAAGTGCAAGGCATATTAACTAATTATAGAGCAAATAATGCCATTATCACAACACAGGTTGTAACATGGCTTTTTTTCTGGATTGGCTTACCCAGTGCTTTTACCCACGCACCACTACTGGTAATTTATACCATACACTTTTACGACATTAATTTGATTTTAATAAAGTTGAATTACTAACTAACAATGGAACGTTCCTCATAAAAATTGAAGATGGGACTTTAAATGGGTGTTCAAACTATGTGGTCACTAAAGAGCCCATGGCACTTATTGCAAGAGGGGGTCGGGTTCCCCTACACTGTAAAGAGCTTTGGATGCCTAGAAAAGTGCCATGTAAGTCCAATCAGTTATTATTATTATTATTATTATTATTATTATTATTATTATTATTATTAAATGTTTTGCTATCTTCCCTAGCTTGAAGACCATGCCTTTGTACAGAGACGGAAACTGGTACAAAATACCACAAAAGATGGACTGCAAGGCTATAATAGACATCTCCCACGTTATCCTGGTTTTAAGGTAAATATGAAAAAGTATATAAAGGTCTAGGCCTAATGTTGGCCAAAGTCTAAGGCTCTGTTTACACAGGCAGCCCAATTTCAATTATGGGCAAAAGAGCTGATTGGTCAAAAGATGAATTAGTGAAAAAAATATCAGAATTGGTCTGTCTGTGTAAACACAGCCTAACGCTGTACATAATAACAGTACACATGTAACAAATACTACATTATTTGATGTCTAGATTGAGGAAAGTACAGTTCGCTCTAAAAAGGAGACCTCCCAAGCTCTGATGTCAGCACTAAGTGAAAAACCCTGCTTAGTGAAGGCAGAGGTTGTCTACTGCGTCAGGTTCCCCTCTCTCTCTGATTGTAGCGCACATGCAGTTGCTGGCCTGGTATATATATATATATATATATATATATATATATATATATATATATATATATATATATATATATATATATATATATATATATATATATATATATATATATATGTGTGTATGAATGCTGAGTAGGTTACCCCTTACCCACTTATGGGACCTTGTGCTGGGGACAATAAAAGGCCACTCTAAAATGTGCAGTTTTGTCAAATGCCACAGATGTCTCAAGTTTTGAGGAAGCGTGCAATTGGCATGATGACTGCAGGAATGTCCACCAGAGCTGTTGCCAGAGAATGTAATGTTCATTTCTCTACCATAAGCCGCCTCCAATGTTGTTTTAGAGAATTTGGCAGTACGTCCAACCGGCCTCACAACCACAGACCACGTGTAACCACGCCAGCCCAGGACCTCCACATCCAGCTCTTCACCCGGACAGCTGATGAAACTGAGGAGTATTTCTGTCTGTAATAAAGCCCTTTGTGGGGAAAAACTAATTCTGATTGGCTTGGCCTGGCTGCCCAGTGGGTGGGCCTGGCTCCCAAGTGGGTGGGCCTATGGCTGCGCCCCTGCCCAGTCATGTGAAGTCCATAGATTAGGGCCTAATGAATTTATTTCAATTGACTGATTTCCTTATGAACTGTAACTCAGTAAAATCGTTGAAATTGTTGCATGTTGCGTTTATATTTTTGTTCAGTATACATCCAACAGGCAGCTGATGTTAGGGAAGCTGTAGAAGCAAGGCCGAGAGAAGATACAGCCGCTGACTGTCTGGTGTGAGAAAGATGACTGAAATGAAGCGTCATCTAAACACCTTTGTAGTTGTAGCTTTTCCATAGAGAGCAGTCACCTACTCACAGGCGGTATTACCCGACTGACAGTGACATAAGAAATGTCATGTTTAAGATCAAGGAGGGCACAAGAGACTCCAACATTGCTGCTCCTTCAAATTTTCCTGGTCAATCTAAATTTAAGTGACAGAACAGTTAGTCAGTTCCGTTAATAATTCAGAAAGAATAGTCTTATTGTTGTGTATGTCTATGTAACGAGTCCTTACCTCTTCCACTGGCCCTGGTTGATAAATGGTCTTCCAAGATGGGCTACTTCGTCCACTAAAGGCCTAATTTGAACATTCTGTTCAACTTAATAAAAACATGTTTTCTCAATTCAATATGTTAAAAAAATTACTATAGTAAGTGCCAAATAAAGTAACAGGGTTGTAGTTTTCATCTAAAATCAGCCGGAAATCAGCCAATTTCCGAACTTTACATTTCTGTGAAGCTGTGTACATTTTACTTGTGGATTTTGTGTGTCAATGTGTTTGTCTACATGCCATTTTAAAAACAATGCAGCTATTGGAGTAAACCTATTTTGACAAGAAGGGCAAACATCATGATAAGGTTGCAAGCTGAGTTTGAATAAGACATCCGATTATCACTTCGCATTTAGATCGTTTGGTTTTATTATAGCTAATAATGCTGCATTCAAAACAACTGGGAACTCAGAAATCTCTGACTTCAGTGCATTCAAGACAACTGGGAACTCAGAAAAAAAACTAGCTCCAGCTGGGAAAAATCGTTTTGAAAGGTCATCCACTCGGAATTCCAAGTGGGAAACTCTGGCAATTTTCTAGAGCTCCGACTTTCCGACCTGAAGATCACTGACGTCGTGATTTGACCTAGTTTTTTTTCGAGTTCACAGTTGTCTTGAAAGAAATGCATCTCTTGTATGCCCCTGTAAACCGGTCGGCATACACGTCATCACACTCCCTCATCTGATTAGTCATTTCCCACAAACCGCAAGCCGGCATACGCATCATCACACCCCCTAGTCTGATTGGTCGTTGCCCGAGAACCGTAAACCAGCATACGTGTCATCACACTCCCTCATCTGATTGGTCAAGTAGGCAGGCCTTATGACTTTGTGGCTGTGGTAACTAGTACCAACCCATACACAACCTCAAGGGGCCAGGGTTTCGGTCTTGAAGCATGGTTTTGACTGCTCCTACAGTTTTGCTTCGGTACTGCAGTTTAACTGACGCCCGGCACAGAAATACAATTTCTATACATGGCCACATAGAGAAGTCAGGTTAGAAAATTCCTAATAAGACACTTTAGTCATCACCTTTGTGCACAAATCATTAAGGGTGTGCCGACATGGCCATACTCGTATTCGTAATCGTATCCGTAAATTGACAGTTGATGATACTCGTGATCGGAAAAACTGAAGTGTTTTAATATGCCTAAATAGGTGTTGGCAAAATACCTCTATGCACGTTCTCACTACAAAAAAGCTGCAGATTAGGAGCAGCTTGCGGAGGGGTGGGTGTCTGTGTGTGTGTCTGTGTGTCCTCAACTTGCAGGAGGCAGCCAAGTTTGCTGTAACTCAGTCAGAATGTGCATTAGCGTTTCATCTTTTTTCCCTAAACAAAAGGTATGATGGGTCAACTGACTGTCTGGTGTGAGAAATATGACTGAAATGAAGCGATAAAAATATGTTGCATAAAGCTTACTTCATTATTTTCACTGCATCAGGGATAGTGTACACATACGTTTTGGCTTTGCAGCCTTCAGTGTGTAGGTACATTTTTTTTTAAACATAATTTGTGTGAACAACCTACCCTTGCCCCACTTGTTAGATATTATGCACATTGATAGCTTGATAGCAAAGTTCCTCTCTATGTGATTGATCATAGTAGCAGGCAGAATACATCTAAATGATTAGAATGAAAACATGCGAGGAAAAGCGATCGGCTGAAATTATGAAGCGAGTGGATGGAGAAATACAGTTTCAATGCAGCAGGATCAACGTACCTTTACAGACAGGCAAACTAGCCAGTTGAGCTATTTAGACCAGTGGTTCCCAACCTTTTTTGGGTACTGTACCCCTAAAACACTTTGACCTGCCTGAAGTACCCCCTCATGCACGTGCGACAGGCATGATTCCTAAATTAGCTATAAATTGTTTGTTTTTTATGCACCCAGTCAAGTTTGGCAGACTTGTTTTCAATGTCAGGGAAGTAGGAGTTGAACTCAACTGTTGAGTTTGGATAAATGTGAGCTTACTATTTGGACCATAGGAGCTCTATCAACATCACCTGTAGAAAGGTACTGTAGGTGTCAAGCTGCTGGAAACAACTTACAGTATATCCCCACCTTCACATTTCCTCTCCCAGAGTTCGATCTTCATGAATCCACACACTTTGTCATACGTTTAGAATGTGTTTGTCTTTAACTTGCAGAGTTAGATTCAGGTTGTTCAGTTTGATGAACACATCAGCAAGATAGGCAAGGCGGGCTCCCCAGTCTGTGTCCTCGAACACAGCCACAAGGGGGTGTGAGTGCTCAGACAGAAAATCATTACTTCAATTCGCAGCTCAAAAAGCCTCTGTAGCGTTTTCCCTCTAGATACCCAACGGACATCAGTGTTAAGCGGTAGCTGCTGGTGCTCAGTCCCACTGTCATCACAGAGCCTTTCAAACAGTCGATGATTCAGAGGCCTTGACTGGATGGATAAGTGAATCACTTTCACTGCGTCATTCAAAACATAATGTAACTCAGGACTCATTGTCTTGCTGGCCAATGCCTCTCTGTGAATGATACAGTGGGATTTACCTTCTTTATGTGGGCAATTAATCCTTTCACTCTCCCAGGCATTGATGCAGCATGATCCATGCGCACATGAACACATGATTTCCAATCCAGATTGTGCTCTGAGAAAATGCTGTCAATAATGTGAAACACATCCTCCCCGTTAGCTTCTTGCAGAACAGAATGTGCTAATTAATTTCCGAAATGTCTCTCTATCACACAAACGCAATCAACTGGGCTTCCCCACTGACATCAGTATAATCGTCCAACTATGGAGAAAATTAACGCCCATGTCGTCGATCCTACGGCACACCGTGTTATTTGACAATGGTACAGTCTTCTGTGCATCAGCTGCTGTCTTAACAATCATAGTTTCTGAGAGTATAACAGCAGCAGGCACTCTAGCGTGCGGAGCAAATGATCACGTGCACTTGGCGCAAGCAGAGGATCAATCATTGCGCCAACGGGCAGGTGGGTAGAGGCCAGGTAGACAGAGCAATGCGCACACACCGAAACTAAAGTAAAAAAGTAAGCCTATAAATATAAAATAACTAGAGATTTCACACCAGTGGCTTCAGTAAATATTTTCCTGCATATTAAGATTGGAACAACTTTTTTGGTAATATTTTTTGCCAATATTTTTCTTCAATACATTTTTTAAAATCTTCCCACCTATCCCCTGGGGTACCCCCGGTTGGGAAACACTCTTTTAGACCATGCACATGACTGACTAAAAGACAGTACAGTATGGTTTAGAAGCTCTGTGACTGACTGACATGAGAAAGATGCTTGCTGGCACCTGCAAATATATATTTTTTCCGATCATGGATAATTACAAAAATATTCAGATCATAATTATATCTAGAAAATTGCCCATTTCCGTTACGATTCATGTTTTGTCCAACTACTCGGCACACCCTTGCAAAACATCAATTGAATTATTCAAATAATTGTTGCTGAGTCCAATTCTTTTTTTCATCGCTCACATTCAAAGATATTAACATTTTATATTCAACCAATGTCTGCCTTGTTTCTGGATGACGTGATGACGTCGTCCTGCTCCCTTTGCGCTCTGAGTGCTAGTGCGCATGTGCTGTTGGTACATATAACCGGATGCAACCCGGATATAGGCGTCTGCGCACGTGAATAGATTACCTTTCAAACAAGGGGCGGACATCTTGGACGCAGTCTCCAGTTCTTATTATACCTCAATTTACACCACATATTGATTCATTTTGTTAGATAGGTAGCTAAGCTAACTAACCACTACGAATATTAGATAGACTACTATAAAAAGGCTGCAGTAAAATCACATGCCCTACAGTCTCTTTTAAAATCATAACATAGAAATGTCTGGAAGCGCAGGAGAATGGTGTCTTATGGAAAGTGATCCTGGTGTTTTTACAGAATTGATCAAAGGTTTTGGTGAGTGTGCTCTATGCTAACTAGTTAGCTAGTCTACTAGTGGTCGCTAGCTCGATTGCCAACAACAAGCTCTTGCCAAGTCTGTGCAGCCTTGGCTATGCATATCATTTTGTTAGTGCTAGTTTGCAGTCTAGCAAATTTCATGATTCTATTTGCGAACCAGATTCAACACACGCTAGTTATCTGCTACAGCAGCGAACATGCTAGCCAGGTGGCGTCGTTGATTCCATTGCGCGATAATGATGAGATAGAATTAGCATGCTACCACGACACTCACTAGGTGTGTAGGTATCGGGGGTTACTAGTTTAGCTAGCTGACACTAATGAAATTCCTTTAGAAACTGAAATACATTTTACTGCATGCCTTTCTATTGAATATTGTACGCAATACGATAAGCTAGATGGATAAACATAGCTTGTTTGTGCAATCCTCTGCCAATTGAAATGGAAAATTTAGTCTAGCTAACAAACGTTAGACGGATAATCCTGTCCACTAACTAATGGTTTACGTAATAGATGGGCAACTTTGATGGAGGTGGGGGCCACAACAAAAACGGACCTCATCATGTGAGGCCGCAGTGGCTCGTGGGTCTGCATACCCACAGCCAGATACCCCCGTGACAGCTAAGAAACATTTGCAGTTTTACAGCTAATTTCCTGCAATTCTTCACATTTTGCCATAGGGTGGAGGCAAATGTTTGCAGTTTTTAATGACAACTGATGATCAATGGGCCACACCCCGGTCGGTAATTCATTCAACCTTGCTTACTATAAGTTTAGATTGTCTAGTTGCCAGCAAATGTACCAATCTAAAAAACATTTGCTGACTTTAGTGACTGCTGATGCACAACCAAATTTCGAAATTGCACCTTGTGTATTCTGTTATATAACCCTCAACAGTAATTTGAGACCATGACTGATTATTTTTTGGGGGGTTAGTGGGCCTACAAAAGGGGGGCCATGCGCCCGCGTGCCGCCAGTTTTCCCATCCCTGGTTTATGTAATTATGTTGTAGTTAACCCAGCTTTCTCCTTTCTACTAACCCAGGTTGTAAAGGAGCTCAGGTGGAAGAAATATGGAGTATGGAACCAGAGAACTTTGAAAACCTGAAGTAAGCCATGGCCCATGCCCTAATCTCTTTACTTCTAAACACTTTACTTTTAAGTACATAGTATTGCAGTGGTACTAGGTTTCTCTTTCTTCCTTCAAGACCAGTTCATGGGTTGATCTTCCTGTTCAAGTGGCAACCAGGTGAGGAGCCAGGAGGATCTATCGTTCAGGATTCAAGGCTTGACAACATCTTCTTTGCCAAGCAGGTACATGGTTTGGTTTGACATCTCTATTCATTGTATGTATTGCAGATAGCTAGCACATATCCAAATTGCTCTCTGAAGTATTCTCAGAAGTCACTTGTTTTTCGTCCTGGCACAGATTCTGCTGATAGCGGCTATTTCGAAGAGTCTACTTGTGCATTATTATTGTGATGTGGTTGTTTTTTAAAACTTCAAGTTCAATGCATTGACTCTGTCTGCTCTGGATAAGAGCTTCTGCTAAATGACTAAAATGTAAAATTACAGGATCTCATTTGATGTCTAATGTCTCTCCTGTTTATGTGTGTGCAGGTTGGTATTTATTGAGATTACTCATGTACTGGAGGCTGCTGTGGAGAGTGGTCACTAGCTGGCACAGCCACAAAGTCATAAAGAACAGATTTTAACAGAACCTTAACAACACTGCTAACTCGAATGCCTAACCTTAAATTAAGACCAAAAAGCAAATTTGTATTTTCATGATTTTTTACGATAAAGCCAATATTGACTTTGCAGCTGGCCCATCTAGTGGAAACTGCTCAGTTCTGCCTCTAGGGAAAGACTCATGACAATAAACGTAAATAAATGTCAACCTGCTGTGTGTGCTGTTTCAGGTGATAAACAATGCATGTGCTACCCAGGCCATTGTGAGTGTGCTGCTGAACTGTACCCACTCTGACATGCTACTGGGAGAGACACTCACAGAGTTCAGAGAGTTTTCACTCAGCTTCGATGCAGCTGTAAGTTGATTCTGGTTATTTTGGCAGCATTTAGTTTTTGCAGGCTTTAAAAAAATTATAGATTTTGTCCTTGGGATGTGCATAACACCTAGCCTGGTTGACGTGACCCACGTGATATACAGCGAAGAAGAGCTGTGACCTACTGGTCTGGACAGGAGGCATTTGTTGGTGTAATATTCGCCCAGACATTGAGAGACTATTGATTGGTTCTCTCAAAAGTTTCCCCCCCCCCCCCCCCTGGGGTCTGAGAACTCGAGTTGTTTGGATTTGAAAATGCAACAGTTGTATTAGAAGGGGTGACCCTCGGGAGATGTGTGGCTGTATATGTAGGTGTTTGAGTGAGAGAAACAGAGAGGAGAACCATCCACAGTAATATCACAGCCCCCTTCATTATTGACGCATCGTGCAGACATCAAACAGCCTCTCCAGACTTTAAAGTCAGGAGAGTACATAAAACTCACACATTGATGATATTCTTTCTTCTCTTCTATAAAGATGAAAGGTCTGGCTCTCAGCAACTCTGAAGTTATTCGACAAGTTCACAACAGCTTTGCCAGGTGAGTTGACTTTTCATTTCAGAGGGATAGTTTATCACCGCTAACATCACTAGATGAATCGAAGGCTTGGCTCTAAACAGACAAACTGCCACATTTGATTGAATGTGGTTTTTCATAAGACATTACCCACAGAGCTCAAAATGAAGAGAAAAAAGGCTTTGGGTTTAATACCATGTTAGTTGCTCTGCTAATGAAAGCTAAAACTGTCATTTGTCATATTTTTATTGTGTTTGTTTTCAGACAGCAGATGTTTGAGTTTGACGCCAAGTCTTCAGCGAAGGATGAGGAAGCGTTCCACTTTGTGAGCTACGTCCCTGTCAACGGCAGGCTCTATGAGCTGGACGGACTACGTGAAGGACCCATCGACCTCGGTACGCACACACCGTTCAGATATTTAGCTTTATAGAGATGTAAAGTTGCTATTTTGTCCTACATATAATTTTACCACAGTTTAAATGTTTGTAGTGTTTCACCGTAGCAGTTTTAGTTAGCCTCATGAATTCGAAATAAGCTGTTTCAGATTATTTTAGTTTTTATATAGTTGTATGATTAAGCATTTTTTCTTTCTAGTAAATTGAGTGTGTGGCCAGTAGTGCAGTCAATCACATGTTGAACCTGACACATGCTTCATAAACACCCTTGATGATTATCTACACTAGGGTTCCCCACCTGGTGGATTTTATTGTTGGACATAAAATACTATAAAAACACAAGCAAATCAGCTCCAAGTGATTTTAATTTTGGAATCTGTTCCAAAGTTTTCCCACACATGAGACATGATCATATACAAATGAATGCAAGGTTTGAAATGATGTTTTAGCCAAATATGATATCTGTTTGGGCTTCTTGCGGTCAATTTGCAGTCTACAAATTATTTGTCATTATGTTCCGGCCCCCTGACCATCCGCTCAAGAAAAATCGGCCCGTGGCTGAATCTAGTTGATGATCCCTGATTTACACTATATGCTTGTTGGCTATTGATCTATACATTTTGTCTTTGGTTGTATGACTAGTCACGCCTCTAGCATGAAATATACATTTATTTGATAACGTTATTTACTGTTTCTTCCCCTCTTGTTTTGTGTTTCAGGTGTATGCAACCAGGACGATTGGATCAACGCAGTTCGGCCAGTGATTGAGAAAAGAATACAAAAGTAAATATTTTGTTTCCATAACATTTTTCCCACGGTAAATAAGTGTGCCATATAGTTTGTGTTTATGCTTGCTCGTTGTGCTACGCAACTTCTACCTGAATCGATTACAAGAAGAAGAAAAAATGCGTCTTCTGTCCCTGTTATCAGGTACAGTGAGGGAGAGATCCGCTTCAACCTGATGGCCATCGTATCAGACAGGAAGATGATTTACGAGAGGAAGATAGCTGAGCTACAGATCCAGCTAGCAGAGGTAAGTGGTGTCGCAGTTATCCATGGGGCAGCCTTCAGGCCAGGACTATACAATTACCTGCCCTCCAAGGCCATGGATAGACTTCCACCCATGTCACTGCCATTGATCAAGTCCTTTAAAATGTCTGCTTATGATGAAACATCTATCCAACCTGCGGTAAGTAACGTTACTGTCATCCCAGAATTTCCGTTAGCCAGTTATTTATGCTTTTGGCTGATATAAATACATAAAAACCGACAAATAATAATTAGGATGAATAAATATCCTCTATAAATCTAATTGGCTATACATGGGTGTTGGGTCAGGTTGTATTTCAATCGCATCGTCTCTCTACTATGCCTGCCGGCCCGCAAAGTTTCCCGGCACCAGTGAGTCTGTGACAGACATGGCTGTATGCAGGCAGGGGACACATTTTCGGGTATTCTGTGACATTTTGCTAGATTAATCTCCCTAAAAGACAATTTACAGAAATATCCACCGAGGAGTATTTAGATGGAGTGATATTGCTTCCTTCTCTTCCTCTAATCTAAAATCTGGTTGAGCAGCTATCTTAAAAATGCCAAAAACAGTACAACTCAAGTTATCTAGTTAACTAGCAACTGTACCAAGGATGAAGGCACATACAAGTGGAAAGATAAATTGACACTGAAACTGAGGGTTTTTACAAGCCAGATGGACAGAGGGAGACGTGCATTGTTCAAGGAGCCACCATTTACTTCGTCGGCTAACATTCTTCCTTACCTAATTATTGCAGTCACTTCCATGTGGTGACAGTCGGCAGTGGACACTCTTAAAAAAAGTGTGTGTATATATATATATACAGTGGGGAAAAAAAGTATTTAGTCAGCCACCAATTGTGCAAGTTCTGCCACTTAAAAAGATGAGGCCTGTAATTTTCATCATAGGTACACGTCAACTATGACAAACAAATTGAGAAAAAAAAATCCAGAAAATCACATTGTAGGATTTTTAATGAATTTATTTGCAAATTATGGTGGAAAATAAGTATTTGGTCACCTACAAACAAGCAAGATTTCTGTCTCTCACAGACCTGTAACTTTTTCTTTAAGAGGCTCCTCTGTCCTCCACTCGTTACCTGTATTAATGGCACCTGTTTGAACATGTTATCAGTATAAAAGACACCTGTCCACAACCTCAAACAGTCACACTCCAAACTCCACTATGGCCAAGACCAAAGAGCTGTCAAAGGACACCAGAAACAAAATTGTAGACCTGCACCAGGCTGGGAAGACTGAATCTGCAATAGGTAAGCAGCTTGGTTTGAAGAAATCAACTGTGGGAGCAATTATTAGGAAATGGAAGACCACTGATAATCTCCCTCGATCTGGGGCTCCACGCAAGATCTCACCCCGTGGGGTCAAAATGATCACAAGAACGGTGAGCAAAAATCCCAGAACCACACGGGGGGACCTAGTGAATGACCTGCAGAGAGCTGGGACCAAAGTAACAAAGCCTACCATCAGTAACACACTACGCCATCAGGGACTCAAATCCTGCAGTGCCAGACGTGTTCCCCTGCTTAAGCCAGTACATGTCCAGGCCCGTCTGAAGTTTGCTAGAGTGCATTTGGATGATCCAGAAGAGGATTGGGAGAATGTCATATGGTCAGATGAAACCAAAATATAACTATTTGGTAAAAACTCAACTCGTCGTGTTTGGAGGACAAAGAATGCTGAGTTGGATCCAAAGAAAACCATACCTACTGTGAAGCATGGGGGTGGAAACATCATGCTTTGGGGCTGTTTTTCTGCAAAGGGACCAGGACGACTGATCCGTGTAAAGGAAAGAATGAATGGGGCCATGTATCGTGAGATTTTGAGTGAAAACCTCCTTCCATCAGCAAGGGCATTGAAGATGAAACGTGGCTGGGTCTTTCAGCATGACAATGATCCCAAACACACCGCCCGGGCAACGAAGGAGTGGCTTCGTAAGAAGCATTTCAAGGTCCTGGAGTGGCCTAGCCAGTCTCCAGATCTCAACCCCATAGAAAATCTTTGGAGGGAGTTGAAAGTCCGTGTTGCCCAGCGACAGCCCCAAAACATCACTGCTCTAGAGGAGATCTGCATGGAGGAATGGGCCAAAATACCAGCAACAGTGTGTGAAAACCTTGTGAAGACTTACAGAAAACGTTTGACCTGTGTCATTGCCAACAAAGGGTATATAACAAAGTATTGAGAAACTTTTTTGTTATTGACCAAATACTTATTTTCCACCATAATTTGCAAATAAATTCATAAAAAATCCTACAATGTGATTTTCTGGATTTCTTTTTCTCATTTTGTCTGTCATAGTTGACGTGTACCTATGATGAAAATTACAGGCCTCTCTCATCTTTTTAAGTGGGAGAACTTGCACAATTGGTGGCTGACTAAATACTTTTTTCCCCCACTGTATATATATTTAATATACATTTCCCTACACGTGGTGGGATTCAAATGGATTTCTATTTGATATGGCTGGTAAATCTCGCATTTGTCCGGCAAACTAAACTCTGGTTGGACAATTGACCGACCGGAAACTCTGACTCACCCTTTCTCCAGGAAGAGCCAATGGACACAGACCAGAGCAGCACCCTCCTCAGCTCCATCCAATCAGAAATCGCCAAGTATCAGTTGCTGATCGATGAGGAGAATCAGAAACTCAGACGATACAAGGTGTGCTCGCTGACCGTGGGTCTCTAGCCGTCAGATAATATAATATGGGCATTTTAGAAGATGTGTAGTTATTTCAATACCATATTATAACGCTTGATGGTTTTCTTGAACATTGTATCCTTAATTTTTTTTGTAGATCGAAAACATCAGACGAAAGCATAACTACCTACCCTTCATCATGGAACTACTGAAGACACTGGCAGAATACCAGCAGTTGATACCGTTGGTGGAAAAGGTGAGGAACTGCTAAGGCCACATTTTGTTACGTTACAGCCTTATTCTAAAATTGATTAAATAGTTTCTTTCCCTCATCAATCTACACACAATACCCCATAATGACAAAGCAAAAACAGGTTTCTAGAATTTTTTGAAAATTTAATAAACTGAAATATCACATTTACATAAGTATTCAGACCTTATACTCAGTACTTTGTAGATGCACCTTTGTCAGCGAATACAGCCTCGATTCTTCTTGGGTATGACGCTACAAGCTTGGTACACCTGTATTTGGAGAGTTGTTCCCATTCTTTGCAGATCCTCTCAAGCTCTATCAGGTGGGATGGGGAGTGTCGCTGCACAGCTATTTTCAGGTCTCTACAGAGATGTTCAAGTCCGTGCTCTGGCTGGGCTACTCAAGGACATTCAGAGACTTGTCCTGAAGCCACTCTTCGTTTGTCTTGGGTGTGTGCTCAGGGTCATTGTCCTGTTGGAAGGTGAACCTTTGCCCCAGTCTGAGGTCCTGAGTGTTCTGGAGTGGGTTTTCATTAAGGATCTCTCTGTACTTTGCTCCGTTCATCTTTCCCTCGATCCTGACTAGTCTCCCAGTCCCTGCCGCTGAAAAACATCCCCACAGCATGATGATGCTGCCACCACCATGCTTCACCGTAGGGATGGTGCCAGTTTCCTCCAGACGTGACGCTTGGCATTTCAGGCCAAAGAGTTCAATCTTGGTTTCATCAGACCAGAGAATCTTGTTTCTCATGGTCTGAGAGTCCTTTAGGTGCCTTTTGGCAAACTCCAAGCGGGCTGTCATGTGCCTTTTACTGAGGAGTGGCTTCCGTCTGGAAGGTTCTCCCATCTCCACAGAGGAACTCTGGAGCTCTGTCAGAGTGACCATTGGGATCTTGGTCACCTCCCTGACCAAGGCCCTTCTTCCCCGATTGCTCAGTTTGGCCGGGCGGCCAGCTCTAGGAAGTCTTGGTGCTTCCAAACTTCTTCCATTTAAGAATGATGGAGGCCACTTTGTTCTTGGGGACCTTCAATGCTGCAGAAATGTGTTGGTACCCTTCCCCAGATCTGTGCCTCGACACAATCCTGTCTCTGAGTTCTATGGACAATTCCTTCAACCTCATGGCTTGGTTTTTGCTCTGACATGCACTGTCAACTGTGGGACCTTATATAGACCGGTGTGTGCCTTTCCAAATCATGTCCAATCAATTGAATTTACCACAGGTGGACTCCAATCAAGTTGGAGAAACATCTCAAGGATGATCAATGGAAACAGGATGCACCTGAGCTCAATTTCAAGTCTCATAGACCCTTTGCTGAATACTTATGTAAATAAGGTATTTCTGTTTTCTTTTTTTATACATTTGCAAAAATATCTAAAGCAGTTTTTACTTTGTGATTATGGGGTATTGTGTGTAGATTGATTGGAAAACAACATTTTAATCAATTTTAGAATAAGGCTGTAACGTAACAAAGTCAAGGGGTCTAAATAGTTTCCCAATGCACTGTACATGCATACAGTCAGTATATGAAGTGACCAGTGTTCAATGTCTCTATATACACTACCGGTCAAAAGTTTTAGAACACCTACTCATTCAAGGGTCAATCTTTAGTTTTACTATTTTCTACATTGTAGAATAATAGTGAAGACATCAAAACTATGAAATGACATATGGAATCATGTAGTAACCAGAAAAGGGTTAAACTAATCAAAATGTATGTTTTATTTGAGAGTCTTCAAATAGCCACCCTTTGCCTTGATGACCGCTTTGCACACTCTTGGCATTCTCTCAACCAGCTTCACATGGAATGCTTTACCAACAGTCTTGAAGGAGTTCCCACATATGCTGAGCCCTTGTTGGCTGCTTTTCCTTCACTCTGCGGTCAGACTCATCCCAAACCATCTCAATTTGGTTGAGGTCGGGGGATTGTGGAGGCCAGGTCATTTAATGCAGCACTCCATCACTCTCCTTCTTGGTAAAATAGCTCTTACACAGCCTGGAGGTGTGTTGGGTCATTGTCCTGTTGAAAAACAAATGATTGTCCCACTAAGCCCAAACCAGATGGGATGGCGTATCGCTGCAGAATGCTGTGGTAGCCATGCTGGTTAAGTGTGCCTTGAATTCTAAATAAATCACTGACAGTGTCACCAGCAAAGCACCCCCACACCATAACACCACCACCTCCATGCTTTACGGTGGGAAATACACATGCAGAGATCATCCATTCACCCACACCGCGTCTCACAAAGACACAGCGGTTGGAACCAAAAATCTCAAATTTGGACTCCAGACCAAAGGACACATTTCCACTGGTCTAATTTCCTTTGCTCGTGTTTCTTGGCCCAAGCAAGTCTCTTCTTCTTATTGGTGTCCTTTAGTAGTGGTTTCTTTGCAGCAATTCAACTATGAGGGCCTGATTCACACAGTCACCTCTGAACAGTTGATGTTGATGTGTCTGTTACTTGAACTCTGTGAAGCATTTATTTGGGCTGCAATTTCTGAGGCTGGTAACTCTAATGAACTTTCATGTCTTAAAATAATGATGGACTGTCGTTTCTCTTTGCTTATTTGAGCTGTTCTTGCCGTAATATGGACTTGGTCTTTTACCAAGTAGGGCTATCTTCTGTATACCCCCCTACCTTGTCACCTTACATCTGATTGTCTCAAATGCATTTAGAAGAAAATACATTCCACAAATTAACTTTTAAGAAGGCACACCTGTTAATTGAAATGCATTCCAGGTGACTACCTCATTAAGCTGGTTGAGAGAATGCCAAGAGTGTGCAAAGCTGTCATCAAGGCAAAGGGTGGCTATTTGAAGAATCTCAAATATAAAATATATTTTTATATGTTTAACACTTTTTTGGTTACTACATGATTCCATATGTGTTATTTCATAGTTGATGTCTTGACTATTATTCTACAATGTAAAAAATAAAGAAAAACCCTTGAATGAGTAGGTGTTCTAAAACTTTTGACCGGTAGTGTACATGGGGCATTAGCCTCAAACGAAAGCATGACATGCCAGCAACAGATTCTGACACTACACATCAAAGTATAACTGATCAAATAATGAAAGACAAGCATTGTAATTTTAAATTCTGTAAAGTGATTGTGGAAGAGGTGAAAGAGAATGTATTATTGTCTACCAACAATGACAAGCCACTGGGGTGATATTGCCACTCCTCCTATTTGCCATATCTTCAATCTAAGCCTACTAGAAAGTGTGTGCCCTCAGGCCTGGACCGAAGCAAAAGTCATTCTGCTACCCAAGAATAGTAAAGTCTCCTTTACTGGCTCAAATAGCTTACCAATCAGCCTGTTACCAACCCTTAGTAAACTTTTGGAAAAAATGGTTTGACCAGATACAATGCTATTTTACAGTAAACAAATTGACAACAGACTTTCATCATGCTTATAGGGAAGGACATTCAACAAGCATGACACTTACATAAATGACTGATTGGCTGAGAGAAATTGATGATAAAAATATTGTGGGAGCTGTTTTGTTAGTGCGTCTTTTGACATTATCGATCAGTCTGCTGCTGGAAAAACGTATGTGTTATGGCTTTACACTCCTTGCTATATTGTGGATAAAGAGTTACATTTCTAACAGAACACAGAGGGTGTTCTTTAATGGAAGCCTCTCCAACATAATCCAGGTAGTATCAGGAATTACCCATAGCAGCTGTCTAGGCCCCTTACCTTTTTCAAAATTGACTAATGACATGAGTAAAGCCAGTATGTCTATGTATGCGGATGACTCAACACCATACACGTCAGCGACTGAAATGACTGCAACACTTAACATAGAGCTGCAGTTAGTTTCAGAATGGGTGGCAAGGAATGTTAGTCATAAATATTTAAAACTAAGATCATTGTATTTGGGACAAATCATTTACTAAACCCTAAACCTCAACTAAATATTGTAATGAATAATGTGGAAATTGAGCAAGTTGAGGTGACTAAACTGCTTGGAGTAACCCTGGATTGTAAACTGTCATGGTCAAAACATGTTGATACAACAGTAGCTAAGATGGCGAGAAGTCTGTCTATAATAAAGCGCTGCCCTGCCTTAACAGGCCCTAGTTTTGTTGCACCTGGACTACTGTTCAATCGTGTTGTCAGGTGCAACAAAGAGGGACCTCTGAAAATTGGCTCAGAACAGGGCAGCACGGCTGGCCTTTAAATGTACACTGAGAGCTAACATTCATAATATGCATGTAAATCTCTCATGGCTCAAAGTGGAGGAGAGTGACTTCATCACTACTTGTTTTTGTAAGAAGTGTTGACATGCTGAATGCACTGAAGTGTCTGTTTTTTAAACTACTAGCACATAGATCGGACACCCATGCATACCCCAAAAGACATGCCACCAGAGGTTTCTTCACAATCCCCAAGGCAAGAACAGACTATGGGAGGCACACAGTACCACCTAGAGCCATGACTACATGGAACTCTCTTCCACATCATGTAACTGATGCAAGTAGTACAATCAGATTTTAAAAAACAGATAAAAATACACCTCATGGAACAACGGGGACTGTGAGGAGATCTACACACACATGCATTGTAATATTGTTGTATGGTGGTTTTTTACATTTTGTATTGTAGATATGTAGTGGTGTAATGTTTATATGATGTACTGTTTAATCTTTTTTGTGTGTAATGTAAGTGCCTTAATGTGTTTGGACCCCAGGAAGAGTAGCTGCTGCAGCTAATGGGGATCCCTAATAAATACAAAAGGTGTAGGGCAGAGTCCTGGGCGGGTAGCCGGTTAGTGATGGCTATTCAACAGTCTGATGCGCCTGTACCTTCTCCGCTACCATCTAGCAGACAGAGTGAACAGACCGTGACTCGAGTGGCCAAAGTCCTTAATGATCTTCTTGGGCTTCCTTTAACACTGGGTATTAGGGACCATGGCGAATTTCTTCAGCTGCCTGAGGTTGAAGAGGCACTGTTGCACCTTCACCACAGTGTCAGTGTGGTGAGACCATTCAGGTCCTCAGTGATGTGCAAGCTAAGGAACTTGAAGCATTTGACCCTCTCCACCATGGCCCTGTCTGTGGGTGGGGGGTGTGCTCCCTATGTATCCTTTAGTCCACAATCGGCTCCTTTGTTTTGTTGACATTGAGGGAGAGGATATTTTCATGGCACCACTCCAGTCTTGAGAACCGGTTAATAATGTTATTTTTAGTTCCAAAAATATTCCTAATGTCTAGTATGTAAATCGGTGAAGTTATAATGCTAGGAGTAGTCTAAACACTTTCCAATTCACGCCATGATGTTCAGCGCTTCAAGCCAAGCCCCCTCCATGTCCACCCCCCCTCTCTCGCTTTCTCCCCATCCATGAAATTTCAGTCGCATCTTGCGCCTGTACTTTTCTGAACAATCAAACATGTAAGCTATCTTACCTGTTTGACAGCAAGCTTCTCTATCTGTGCTAATTGGTGGAGTAAATTAATGAGCAAAATGTAAAAACAATGTTTTCACAGGTAAATAAAAATGAACGAAAAGGAAATATATTAACCTTAACATTTTTGTGGTTCGAACCGGTTCAGAATGTTTTTTTCTGCCATGTCAGAACACCCCCTTAACGGTAAATAATTACGGTTCCAACCCCTGTTCTGAACTAATTTGAGTGTAGTGTTTGATATTCAACTGATGTCCACTAGAGGGTAGTATTAACCTATCATAGACACCTGCTCACTGGCACTAAACTAATTAATGTATTTGTGTGTTCTCCCCAGGCAAAGGAGAAGCAGAGTGCCAAAAAAGTCCAGGAAGCAAAGTGAGCACAAACACACGCACTCGTCAGTCGTCTTATTCGTGTGAAGGGCCATGGACCCCCCCCCCCCCCCAGACACGAGCAGAGGCGGTGGGACAGAAAAGAACTGTGTTGACTGTCCCACCCAGGTCTACCCCTCCGCTGTAACGCATGCCTGGAAAGATATGTTTAAATGGACCTGTCTTATTTTCATAATAAAATGTTTAGATGTTCGAACGTGCTGTAGAATTATTGTTGATTGCATTCCATCATAGTTGCCTACATGGTCAAGTGTGTTTGTGTAGTTTTTAATAGTTGCTGGGAAAAAGGTGGCAGGTAGCCTAGCGGTTAGACTGTTGGGCCACTAACCGAAAGGTTGCTAGTTCTAATCCCCGAACTGACCATGTAAGTCTGTCGATCTGCCCTTGAGCAAGGCACTTAACCCTAATTGCTCCAGGGTAGCCGTCAATAATGGCTGATCCCTGGCTATGACCTAACTCTCCAAGGGTATCTCAGGGGTAGTGGGATATGCAAAAAACACTTTTCCATTTCACACCATACTTGTACATGTGTGAAACAGGACAAATATAAGCTCTCCCTATTTGACCTAATCATTGAGAGCTGCCTACGATGTCACAAATATACACGGAACTCTATTGCACGTATTATTAAGAGGTGACTGTACACCAGCAACTGTGTCACATCCAACTATCTTTAGATTAAAAAAAAGTGCCACTGTCTTAAACAGTGGTGTAAAGTACTAAAGTAGTTTTATTGGGTATCTGTACTTTACTATTTTTTATTTTTGACTACTTTTACTTCACTACATTCCTAAAGAAAATAATGTACTTTTTTACTCCATACATTTTCCCTGACACCCAAAAGTACCCGTTACATTTTGAATGCTTAGCAGGACAGAAAATTGTCCAATTCTCACACTTATCAAGAGAACATCCATGGTCATCCCTACTGCCTCTGACCTGGCAGATTCACTAAACACATGCTTTGTTTGTAAATTGTTGGAGTGTGACCCTGGCTTTCCGTAAATTAAAAAAACAAGAAAATTGTGCCGTCTGGTTTGCTTAATATAAGAAATGTTAAATTATTAATACTTTTACTTTAGATACTTAAGTATATTTAAAACCAAATACTTTTGGACTTTTCCTCAAGTAGAATTTTACTGGGTGACTTTTACTTGAGTCATTTCCTATTAAGGTATCTTTACTTTTACTCAAGTATGACAATTGGGTACTTTTTCCAACAACTGGTCTTAAATAAGCATACCGCCACACCAAGTTAAAATGCTTTAGATCAGGGGTCGCCAACCGGTCGATCCTCAAGGCATTCTTAGTCGGTCACCAACATTTTTTGTAGAAAAGCCAACGACAAAGACTTCCGCTCCAGTGTTGCCAACTCCTCAGTAAGGAAAGTAGCTATTGGCTGTCCTAAAAGTCGCTAGAAGTTGCTAAATGACGCCATCACCTAATTTGCATAATTGGCCATGTGCATGTAATTGTGATTATATGAGAGAGGAATAACGGAGACTTTTGGTGACTCTGACGTGAAAGCACATATCGTTTTTACTCTTCTCAATGAGCAGCGGGTGCTGCCGTGGGACCCACCCCATCCCAAAGCACTCACAGGCGGCCCAGTCCTCGCGCAGCAGTCAGAGCAGGAGATGTTCACCCCTCCGCGTCCAGACTGCAAATCAATCGCGCATGCGGGAAGCCGCCGCTGGCTGATCCCGCCCTGGCTTACATTCAGGGCGGCATGTAAATGTAGGGTGTTTTTTTACTAACTTTTTGTCTCTCCCACAACGTTATTCCTCTCCTACAACGTCCATCACAATTACATGCACATGGCCAATTATGCAAATTAGGCGATGACGTCATTTAGCGACATCTAGCGACTTTTAGGACAGCCAATAGCTACTTTCCTTACTGAAGAGTTGGCAACACTGGACTGCCTCCAGAGCTTCCACGAACCTGGCCACAGCAATGTTTGATAGGCTACTATTCTACGTAAGATTTAATCACTTTTAAAACCATGACCACAGAGAGACTGTCCATAGAATACAGCAGAGCTGCTGTTTTTATGAGTGGGTTTAAGTTTTTATTCAGCTCTGTCAACACAGTTTTTTCTCAACACAAAACGTGCTTCTCTGTACTTCCGCTCGCGCTGCAATGAATGAGTAGCCAAGTATATTGATAGCCCTGTGTTTTTATTATTAGCAGCTCATGGTGTCTATTTTAATATCGAGAAATATTTCACTTTCTCTGGTCATAGGAAAAACATGAATTTGTGCATGAGTGATCTTGACTCATATAAAGTTGGTGACCACTGATTTAGACCATGTTTACCCACATCTTCTATTGGTTGAAGTATTGCAAGTAGGCCTAAGTATTTTGTGCAAATGGGAAATATGACGACACGCTTATTCATCAAATCAAAATAAGGTGCAGCCATTTGCCATTATTGAGATGAGTGAAAATCGAGTTTGTTTTAATTTTGGAATCAAAAATAATTAGACAGGAATATATTTCCTATTTTATTTTCATAACCATTGCAGAATACTACATTCATCACCTTTTCTGGCCTTGATGGGTTCATATTCCTGAAGTAGCCAGCCAGAAAACAACCATGCGCATCTCTCATTTAATTGGGGCTATGTAAATACAAATGGGCTATGTATTTCAAGTTTTGCTGTGTGTGATCCCATAAGCAGCATGGTTTATAGCCTACAGACGAATTAAACTGGTGAACATCAATTCAGTTTATCTTTTACTTTGACGTATGTATGCTAGGACACTACTGTATGTAGCCTACAGTAATTTACATTTGTTTTGAGTAGCTTCTACAATTTCAGAATTCGTGGCCAGTCCAGCATATTAGGTCATGGGAAAAGTAAATGCAAAACATTGTTGAATTCAACGACACAATCTCACACTCAATTCGTGCAAATATGTCCAAAAGTATTTCAGCAGATTTCGTGCATTTTTGTGTGGCTTAATTAGTGTGAAAATACACTCATATTTGTGTGACTTCATTCATAGCAATTTTTCTAGTTCTAAAAGTTTTTGGGGGCAAACTTCTGAACAATATTTTGAAAGTTATTAGAGCAATGCATGATGGGCAATGGCGTTATACACTGCCTTTTGTTTTGTGTGCCACATTTATTTATATAAAAAACAAACATCTTAACAACCCAATATTGTTAATCAACCAGGTTGTCACCTAAATAATTATAATACAATAGTAGCCTTATGTTGTTTAAAAAAAGAATAATGCCAATATTGTTTTCTATGCTTGTTTTCGCTTAATACTTTGGGATACTGGTGCACTTGTACTCAGAAAGGCCCTTTTTTCGTGTAGGCTACAGTAGGCCTACACAATTTTCTTCATGACGCATTTCATATTTCGTGGAGCATACATTACACAATTTTCTAAATAATGCATTTAATACAAGGCTCCACTTTTTCATGTACATTACACCATTTCTTTCATAATGCATTTTTTACAAGGCTATGTCGAATTTATGAGGGTTGCCAGATTGGAGAAAACAATATAGATTTTCTGTTGTTGTTGTTGGTATTGATGAAGGTATTTGATTGGGGAATGGGGATACATTTATATGATGGGAAATACACACACGCACACTTACACACATATACACACACTCACTTTGTTTCTACTCATGTTATAACCAACTCTTGACTTTTGTATGAATTATTTTTTCTAAAATATGTGTATCTAGTTGTCATGTATTCATTATCTTTAACTGGTTAAATGTTTTCATGTTTCAGTAATGATTACCATGGTTAAATAGTCGTAAATCACTGCTTGATTTAGATTTAGGTATATTTGGCGTTTTTATCCATATTCTGTATTTCCACTGAAGAAAGCAATAATTAAATAAATAGACACTACCTTTTATAAAACGGAAATTGCTCTCCGTAAATAAATGGCGAGTAATGTTTTTTTATTTTTTTTATTTTTAGGGGGTAGATCAGCTTAAATATTGCAGATAGATTGTAACTTCCATCATTGTAATTTTTTTCTTTTCTTGCATATATACATATACACATAAATATATACACATACATACATATATACATACATACATATCCTTTAAAAATATATATATTTCCCTTTATTACTTTTCAACCCCACCACTAGTGATCAACAATGCTTAGGCCTCTACTTCATGCTTATACATACTATATACATTTTATGGACACAGTCAGTAATGATATTTTGTTTGTTTTTACTCCTGAACTTCCTCCGATCATTTTCATGATGTCCATTGTGGGGATCTAGATGTGATGCCTAGCTTAGAAAGAATGCATTAATGATTAAATATAATAGGTTTGTACTGTACTGATATAAATTGTTTCACATAACAAGCTGTGATTAATGTGAGGAGCTGTTTTAGGGAGTAGGGGGAGATAAGAACTTGTGTCTCACATACACGAACACTGCCTCTTTGTGATCTGTGAACCGTCCAAGGACGTAGGTACAAAGAGTACAGGGGAACAGTGTCTATGGGTGCTGACTCTACAGGTTGTGATGATAACAACTTATGCCTGGCAACAGTGTGCAACAGTGAAGTGCCAAGGGTCTGGGACCAGCCTGTGCGCCAACGATTGGCTGAGTAAGTCTAAACCCCGCTCAGTCTCTACTCTGATTGGCCAGCAGGGAGCGAGAACTATCTCTGTCAGAGTATTTGAAGAAGAATTTCGAATAATGGATCAGTTCTCTGAGTGCCCTGCGCGGTATTTCAGTGGACCCGTATATACGAACATCATATTTACCATTGAAGGTTTTGCATTAATTAAAATACTAGTCTATTTTAGAAGACGTGTATTGACCTCTTTTGTTCCTAATACCAGATTTGAATTGACGCAACTTAACAATTGGTGACCACCGACTGTGATCTGGTAGAAGGGACTTCGCTGGGTATTGTCCGGCCCATTGGACATCTCTGTCATTGAACGGTGTGTTTCACAAAGAGTCCGGACTACTAAAAACAGGTAAGCAGACACCTATTGTTATATAACTAAAGTTCTGCACATTGGCTTTATCCAAATTAATTTTGTGAAACACCTGTTTGATGTAACTAAATTATGGAATTATTATGAGTAGATAAGCACCATATTGTGGCATGCAAACCTTTGGTGAATGTGATGTTAAACCATGGTACCATAGAGTATTGTTCTACCGGCAAGGTCCGTAACTACGAGGGTACGGCTAGGTTCGGAGAAAATACTGACATCTATCGGCAAGGTCCGTAACTGCGAGGGTACGGCTAGGTTCGAAGATACAGGGAATAATTGACTTAAGTAATTGCTATCGGCAAGGTTCGTATCTACGTGGGTGCGGCTAGGTTCGAAGAATTACACCGGCAAGGTCCGTAACTTCGAGGGTACGGCTAGGTTCGGGAAATTTTAGATAGTGTTGCGCTATGGCAAGGTCCGTAACTAGTACGGCTATGATCGTAGGAGCACTTTAAAGTACACTATAGTGTTGCGCTTCGGCAGGGAGCTGTACTTGGGGGTACCACCCAGATCGGAGGAGCACTTTAAAGTATAGGGTGTCGTATGCATGAGCGTGTGAATGATCCCAGTGTAATAGAGTGTTTGCAGACGAAATAAAAGAGGGAATGCGGGTTATTAAAATTAATAAACCTGTATACCTTGATAGAAAACTAATTAGGAATTAAAGACGTCTGTGGCTGTCCAAACTGTATAATTTGTGAATAACTGTTGGGTTTGTGGTTGCTTAAACCGTATAACCCGTTAATAACAATTGGGAACATAAAGGTAAAATAATGAATAACTAGTATGACTAAACTGAAACGTTTGAACTGATATAACTGAACTGTAACGTTTGATGTTTGACATAGCATAATACTGGTTTTAAATAATTATGTTGAAGCAATTTGGTTTAGTATTTGATTTAACGTTTGATGTTTAACATAGCATAATACTGGTTTTAAATAATTATGTTGAGGCAATTTGGTTTATTATTTGATTTAACGTTTGATGTTTGACCCTGCAAAATATTGGTTAAATAATTAGACTGAAATAATTTGGTTTATCGTTGAAATATAAATATGCACCGACTTTAACTAATTAGGTGGGAATAATTTGATTTAAATAAATAGACTAACGTACTTTAAATAACGGCAGAATATTGGAAACGCTAAAACGAAAAGCAGACAAAGCCTGTTCCGACTGGACACAGGAGGGGAGGGTCTGGAGACAGCGAGAGTGTGGCTTTGGAGAGTCAGGAGAGACAGGGGGGTGATTTGTGTCGATTGAGAATTGGCTAAAAACACCACGAAGCGATTGTTAGAGAGGTACCTATAAATTTCTAACGATATATACGTATGAACTTGCTCACCCGAACGTAGACGTACATCATGGGTGAGAAAGTAGAGAATATTTACATTTGCATTTTTGGTCATTTATCAGACGCTCTTGTCCAGAACGACTTGCAGGAGCAATTGGGATTGGGTGCCTTGCTCAGGGGCACATCGGCAGATTTTTCGCCTGGTCGGCTCGGGGATTGGAACCGGCGACCTCTCGGTTGTTGGCGCGGCGCTATTGGTCACTAAGCTGCCTGCCGCCCCATATGAGTTTAAGGTTGTGCCGTTGTTTGATCATGTGATAAGGTGTAATGGGTAATGTATAAATAGTGGAGAGCCAATAGGGGGCTCCATTGAACTATTATGGTTTATTTGGCATTTCAATGGCATAAGGTGAAATCTGTATGTATGAGGGGAATTTGATTATGTATTATTATAGTATTATGGACACTCCGTAATAAATAAACTGAACTAAACAAGACGTTACTACAGCAATAGAGGATGGTTAATGTTGTTACGTTAGTTTTTAAACCCGATGATAGAGGTAAATGCAGAATGCTGTTAGAGTGTGTTTTATTTTTGCTACTAGGGTGTTTGAGATGAAAGGGCTGGCTAGTCGGGAGTGATGACGTGGCTGGTTGTGCGACATGGAAGTGGTTGTTTGGCGTACTTTGAAAGCATCGCGGAATGTGTGGGGTGACTGGCAATGTATGGAGAGGGTCCCTGGTTCGAACACAGGTAGGGACAGTGGGTAAAGCTTTCGCATTGGGGCTATAGACCTAGATTACTATGTGGATTGAGAAATGTGAAAGGTTGAATTAGATAGCTTAAGTAGAAGTATTCTAGAAAGGTCTATGAAAATATGTTACAAGGTCCCCGCGCCTTCCCCGTAGTTAAAAAATGATAGGGATATGAATTAAATGTGTGCTGGTAAATTATAGCAAGTATTTGTTTTATTAATTAGGGCCTAACCAGAGAGAACAGTTAAAGAAATTGAATAGCGAACTGAAATGGCGATAGAGCTGTGAAAATTGAGTTGAGGACAAAGGAGAGTAATTTATGGCTCTGGTTAGCGGGAAAAAATATATAATAGAGACAGTCAAGCGAGTTGGGTTGAGCTATGGGATTTCAAGTGGAGGTCTGAATGCTGGACTGGAAGGCAGTGCTTTGATAAATTCTAATTGTTATTACTTTATTCGATAGGTTGCTTAACACGAGTGGTGTATACAAATAAGTTGGTAAATTGTAGAACGATAATTTATTTTCATTACGGGGACCAGGGGATGCAAGTGGCTTTGGCTGTTGTGCTGGGGGAATAGCGCCAGCCTGTGGTGGGTTCTGGATTTGTTAAATAAACAAACTTATATTTTAAACTATAGTAATGCAATAGGCTACAATTATAACATTATCACAAAAAGGCACAATTTAATGTGAAATAGTTATTACAATTATTAATAATAGTTATTACAGTTATTATCATTGATCCAGTAATGATAGAAGGATAGTAGAGGAAAGGCAAGGGATTAAATCTCATTTAGGGAAAGAAGAAGAGTATGAAGATATATTATGGAGAAAATACCATTAACTGAGGGATATAAAATGTTTAGCTGAAAAACACAACAGGAATAATTTACCTTACACCCTAATATAGACATTAGACCACACCAGAAGTAGAGATGGCAGGATCACCAGTAGCAATCATGAAGAGAAGGTTCCCAGAAAATAGTGAAGATATTGGTAATATCTCTAACAAATGAGAAAAAGGACCAGAAAGTTAGTAACTGTAACAAAGGAGGGAACATTTGATGTAACCGTGATTGTATTGGCTAAAAAAATGAAATTACATTTACAGGGGGGACAGGAACAATAGAAGGGGAGACAGATTTTCCTAGGGGGTTGATCAAATAATTGATAATGGATCATTTGAGATGAGATCACATGTAGCAGAGTTAGGGTAATCAATTAAATAATCATTGTATACTCTGGGAATTTTGAGTGGTTTTATGGATTAGTTATGAGGAATTAGATTGATACAAACAATTATTGATGGGTTAGGACTGGGGATATCTGTATCATGTTTTGTGTGTACTACCATCTTTAGATTACTGATGGTAATTGAAGGTTAACAAAAATTATAACCAGGAGAAAGAGAATTAGCTTATCTCATTGGAATGTTGCCCAGGGCTAGGGGGAGCAGTAGTGAAGTTAGGCAGTATTTAGGTCATAAAAGTGAGATACCAAATTAAGTGAGGCCTGGCTATTTGTGGTTGTTGTTTTTCAAATTGGGTTTTTCAAACAAAAAACAACACACCTAGTATGATGTTTATAAAGCCTTGTTGTTTCAATTTTGGGGGGTTTTCAGCAGGTCAAGGGTGATAGGTCTTAGAGGAGCACGCACAGTGAATTTTATGGAGTTTTTCGGTTTTGGCTGAGTTTGGGGTATATATGATTTCTTATGAGAATGAATGTCATGAGGACTTAATGAACACTTGGGATAAGTAACATTTATGAAATATTTAGAATAATGGTAATGTTTGGTATACTATGGGATGGAACAGTTCGTTGAATAATTTCAATTGCCTCTGAACTCTGTTTTAACCTTCTGGTGTTAATTAATCATCCACACTAGTAAATTCTAAAGGCATGAGAGGAGGACTTTAAGATAGTTTATTTTACTAAGTTGAGGGTAATTTACAGTGGGGAAAAAAAGTATTTAGTCAGCCACCAATTGTGCAAGTTCTCCCACTTAAAAAGATGAGAGAGGCCTGTAATTTTCATCATAGGTACACGTCAACTATGACAGACAAATTGAGAATTTTTTTTCCAGAAAATCACATTGTAGGATTTTTTATGAATTTATTTGCAAATTATGGTGGAAAATAAGTATTTGGTCACCTACAAACAAGCAAGATTTCTGGCTCTCACAGACCTGTAACTTCTTCTTTAAGAGGCTCCTCGGTCCTCCACTCGTTACCTGTATTAATGGCACCTGTTTGAACTTGTTATCAGTATAAAATACACCTGTCCACAACCTCAAACAGTCACACTCCAAACTCCACTATGGCCAAGACCAAAGAGCTGTCAAAGGACACCAGAAACAAAATTGTAGACCTGCACCAGGCTGGGAAGACTGAATCTGCAATAGGTAAGCAGCTTGGTTTGAAGAAATCAACTGTGGGAGCAATTATTAGGAAATGGAAGACATACAAGACCACTGATAATCTCCCTCGATCTGGGGCTCCACGCAAGATCTCACCCTGTGGGGTCAAAATGATCACAAGAACGGTGAGCAAAAATCCCAGAACCACACGGGGGGACCTAGTGAATGACCTGCAGAGAGCTGGGACCAAAGTAACAAAGCCTACCATCAGTAACACACTACGCCGCCAGGGACTCAAATCCTGCAGTGCTAGACGTGTCCCCCTCCTTAAGCCAGTACATGTCCAGGCCCGTCTGAAGTTTGTTATGTCAATCTCCATACACAGTTTAAGGACAGGTGTAGTATTGTGAAAGTAGGGAATTACCAGAAATGGCAGTGCGACCCATATCAGGGTAGGTACTGTCTGAAAGTCAGAATTACACTAAAACAGGTTACAGACCTGACAAGTGAGATATCATCTTCAACTGGTGCACCCTATAGAGTAAACCTCTCTGAGGGAGGTAGTGAGACCAGGGCTGTGGTGAAGATAGTGCAAACTATAGACCTGAAGGAATTAGTACAGGTGGAGACGGGGTATAGAGATCCTAACCTGTTGTTGGAATGGATTCAGTATATGGCAATAACTATGTCTAAAGAGGACTGTTATGCCTGTGGGAAGGCAAACCAAGGTTAACAACTACTCCGTTCCCCTTGACAGGCTTTAACTCTCTGTCAGGTTTATCCTCCATGATTAAATTGTTCAAGCCACCTGGGAATGTGGTGAAGGAGTCTTGTAGTAACTTGCACTATCTGTATCCCCCGATAACAAAGTCACCCCGACCTAGGTTGCCTCCGTTTGAAGTCTCAGGGGATTCTTATTATTGTTTTTCTAGGACTAAAAAGATAGGATACAGGTTAGGGCATCTTAACTCCTGCTCCCACACAGAGAATGTCACAACTAAATAGACCATGACTAATCTCTCCTCTTTGTTGCAGCCAGAGGATTTTAGGAACCAAAACCAGGCCCGTGCTTACATCTGATGGTTGTGTGGTGATAACAGATTGTGAACTCACCTACATACGCAAACAATCAAACGTGTCAGAGACTGGTGAGTTGTCACGTAGAAAGTGGGACCTCCTCCCGGGATCCTTTGATGAAAGGATATATATTGATGGGATAGGAGTACCTCGAGGGGTTCCAGAAGAATTCAAAGCTAGGAATCAGATCGCAGCTGGGTTTGAATCAAGTCTTTTCTGGTGGTCAACAATTAATAAAAACGTAGATTGGATAAATTATATTTACTATAACCAGCAAAGATTTATAAACCACACTCGTGATGCAATAAAGGGATTGGCTGAGCAGACAGCGGCAACTAGCTTAATGGCATGGCCGAATAGAATAGCTTTAGATATGCTTTTGGCTGAGGGGGGCGGAGTTTGTTTTCTGTTTGGATCTATGTGCTATACTTTCATCCCCAACAATACAGCACCGGACGGGTCCGTGACCAAAGCGCTTCAGGGACTCACCACGCCGGCAAACAAACTGGCTGAGAACTCTGGTATTGATAGCTCCCTAAACGGTTGGTTTGATAACATATTTGGTAAATGGAAAACTATTGTTGTAACTATTCTGGGTGAAGTTATAGCTTCTATGGGTATACTTGTTCTTTGTGGATGTTGTCTTATTCCCTGTGTCCGAGGGTTGGTGAGAAAGGCGATGGAGAAGGCGGTTTCCCAACAGATGGTGAGATACGGCCCAATCCCGGACTCCGACCTAAGGAATGACGGATATGACCTACCAGGCTTGGTGGAGTGACACCCTAGAGGGTGTCTAAAGGGGGCCAAAATGTACTTCCCTGTATGTGTTTTATGTTTTAATAATGTGTTTTGTGTTATTAATCCTGTGTTTTATGCTTTATTAATCAAGTTAACCATTGTGAATGTTTGTCTTTCCTTATGTGAAGGTTTGAAGTTCCTGGGTGGCTGGTTGCTAACCTGGTACAAGTTGGGTGTAGATGGAAGGACTGAAGGCCTTTTTATTATCATTATTGCCTATTAATAAAAGTGTGATTCTTTTTGTTTGTATTGTATTTTAATGAGTGACACCCTAGAGGGTGTCAATAGGGGGAATCCTAAATCTCCCTGAAATGTGTTATTTTGGGTTTTCTTATTTTGGGTTCACACCCAGTGGGTGTGAAAGGGGGGATTGTGGGGATCTATTTTCTTGTAACTGGATGTGATGCCTAGCTTAGAAAGAATGCATTAATGATTAAACATAAAAGGTTTGTACTGTACTGATATAAATTGTTTAACCTAACAAGCTGTGATTAATGTGAGGAGCTGTTTTAGGGAGTATGGGGAGATAAGAACTTGTGTCTCACATACACGAACACTGCCTCTTTGTGATCTGTGAACCGTCCAAGGACGTAGGTACAAAGAGTACAGGGGAACGGTGTCTATGGGTGCTGACTCGAGACAGGGTGTGATGATAACAACTTATGCCTGGCAACAGTGTGCAACGGTAAAGTGCCAAGGGTCTGGGACCAGCCTGTGCGCCAACGATTGGCTGAGTAAGTCTAAACCACGCTCAGTCTCTACCCTGATTGGCCAGCAGGGAGCGGGAACTATCTCTGTCAGAGTATTTGAAGAAGAACTTAGAACAATGGATCAGTTCTCTGAGTGCCCTGCGCGGTATTTCAGTGGACCCGTATATACGAACATCATATTTACCATTGAAGGTTTTGCATTAATTAAAATACTAGTCTATTTTAGAAGACGTGTATTGACCTCTTTTGTTCCTAATACCAGATTTGAATTGACGCAACTTAACACATGGCCCCATTCATTCTTTCCTTTACACGGATCAGTCGTCCTGGTCCCTTTGCAGAAAAACAGCCCCAAAGCATGATGTTTCCACCCCCATGCTTCACAGTAGGTATGGTGTTCTTTGGATGCAACTCAGCATTCTTTGAGTTTTTACCAAAAACTTATATTTTGGTTTCATCTGACCATATGACATTCTCCCAATCCTCTTCTGGATCATCCAAATGCACTCTAGCAAACTTCAGACGGGCCTGGACATGTACTGGCTTAAACAGGGGGACACATCTGGCACTGCAGGATTTGAGTCCCTGGCGGCGTAGTGTGTTACTGATGGTAGGCTTTGTTACTTTGGTCCCAGCTCTCTGCAGGTCATTCACTAGGTCCCCCCGTGTGGTTCTGGGATTTTTGCTCACCGTTCTTGTGATCATTTTGACCCCACGGGGCGAGATCTTGCGTGGAGCCCCAGATCGATGGAGATTATCAGTGTTGTATGTCTTCCATTTCCTAATAATTGCTCCCACAGTTGATTTCTTCAAACCAAGCTGCAGATTCAGTCTTCCCAGCCTGGTGCAGGTCTACAATTTTGTTTCTGGTGTCCTTTGACAGCTCTTTGGTCTTGGCCATAGTGGAGTTTGGAGTGTGACTGTTTGAGGTTGTGGACAGGTGTCTTTTATACTGATAACAAGTTCAAACAGGTGCCATTAATACAGGTAACGAGTGGAGGACAGAGGAGCCTCTTAAAGAAAAAGTTACAGGTCTGTGAGAGCCAGAAATCTTGCTTGTTTGTAGGTGACCAAATACTTATTTTCCACCATAATTTGAAATAAATTCATTAAAAATCCTACAATGTGAATTTTCTGGATTTTTTTCCCTCAATTTGTCTGTCATAGTTGACGTGTACCTATGATGAAAATTACAGGCCTCTCTCATCTTTTTAGGTGGGAGAACTTGCACAATTGGTAGCTGACTAAATACTTTTTTCCCCCACTGTATACACTACCGGTCAATCTCCATACACAGTTTAAGGACAGGTGTAGTATTGTGAAAGTAGGAAATTACCAGAAATGGCAGTGCGACCCATATCAGGGTAGGTACTGTCTGAAAGTCAGAATTACGCTAAAACAGGTTACAGACCTGACAAGTGAGATATCATCTTCAACTGGTGCACCCTATAGAGTAAACCTCTCTGAGGGAGGTAGTGAGACCAGGGCTGTGGTGAAGATAGTGCAAACTATAGACCTGAAGGAATTAGTACAGGTGGAGACGGGGTATAGAGATCCTAACCTGTTGTTGGAATGGATTCAGTATACGGCAATAACTATGTCTAAAGAGGACTGTTATGCCTGTGGGACAGCCAAACCAAGGTTAACAACTACTCCGTTCCCCTTGACAGGCTTTAACTCTCTGTCAGGTTTATCCTCCATGATTAAATTGTTCAAGCCACCTGGGAATGTGGTGAAGGAGTCTTGTAGTAACTTGCACTATCTGTATCCCCCGATAACAAAGTCACCCCGACCTAGGTTGCCTCCGTTTGAAGTCTCAGGGGATTCTTATTATTGTTTTTCTAGGACTAAAAAGATAGGATACAGGTTAGGGCATCTTAACTCCTGCTCCCACACAGAGAATGTCACAACTAAATAGACCATGACTAATCTCTCCTCTTTGTTGCAGCCAGAGGATTTTAGGAACCAAAACCAGGCCCGTGCTTACATCTGATGGTTGTGTGGTGATAACAGATTGTGAACTCACCTACATACGCAAACAATCAAACGTGTCAGAGACTGGTGAGTTGTCACGTAGAAAGTGGGACCTCCTCCCGGGATCCTTTGATGAAAGGATATATATTGATGGGATAGGAGTACCTCGAGGGGTTCCAGAAGAATTCAAAGCTAGGAATCAGATCGCAGCTGGGTTTGAATCAAGTCTTTTCTGGTGGTCAACAATTAATAAAAACGTAGATTGGATAAATTATATTTACTATAACCAGCAAAGATTTATAAACCACACTCGTGATGCAATAAAGGGATTGGCTGAGCAGACAGCGGCAACTAGCTTAATGGCATGGCCGAATAGAATAGCTTTAGATATGCTTTTGGCTGAGGGGGGCGGAGTTTGTTTTCTGTTTGGATCTATGTGCTATACTTTCATCCCCAACAATACAGCACCGGACGGGTCCGTGACCAAAGCGCTTCAGGGACTCACCACGCCGGCGAACGAACTGGCTGAGAACTCTGGTATTGATAGCTCCCTAAACGGTTGGTTTGATAACATATTTGGTAAATGGAAAACTATTGTTGTAACTATTCTGGGTGAAGTTATAGCTTCTATGGGTATACTTGTTCTTTGTGGATGTTGTCTTATTCCCTGTGTCCGAGGGTTGGTGAGAAAGGCGATGGAGAAGGCGGTTTCCCAACAGATGGTGAGATACGGCCCAATCCCGGACTCCGACCTAAGGAATGACGGATATGACCTACCAGGCTTGGTGGAGTGACACCCTAGAGGGTGTCTAAAGGGGGCCAAAATGTACTTCCCTGTATGTGTTTTATGTTTTAATAATGTGTTTTGTGTTATTAATCCTGTGTTTTATGCTTTATTAATCAAGTTAACCATTGTGAATGTTTGTCTTTCCTTATGTGAAGGTTTGAAGTTCCTGGGTGGCTGGTTGCTAACCTGGTACAAGTTGGGTGTAGATGGAAGGACTGAAGGCCTTTTTATTATCATTATTGCCTATTAATAAAAGTGTGATTCTTTTTGTTTGTATTGTATTTTAATGAGTGACACCCTAGAGGGTGTCAATAGGGGGAATCCTAAATCTCCCTGAAATGTGTTATTTTGGGTTTTCTTATTTTGGGTTCACACCCAGTGGGTGTGAAAGGGGGGATTGTGGGGATCTATTTTCTTGTAACTGGATGTGATGCCTAGCTTAGAAAGAATGCATTAATGATTAAACATAAAAGGTTTGTACTGTACTGATATAAATTGTTTAACCTAACAAGCTGTGATTAATGTGAGGAGCTGTTTTAGGG
This sequence comes from Coregonus lavaretus, assembly GCF_964263955.1. Classification (NCBI taxonomy): domain Eukaryota; kingdom Metazoa; phylum Chordata; class Actinopteri; order Salmoniformes; family Salmonidae; genus Coregonus; species Coregonus lavaretus. Next base: position 31,907,360 of record NC_140008.1, on the reverse strand, counting down.
AGTATGGGGAGATAAGAACTTGTGTCTCACATACACGAACACTGCCTCTTTGTGATCTGTGAACCGTCCAAGGACGTAGGTACAAAGAGTACAGGGGAACGGTGTCTATGGGTGCTGACTCGAGACAGGGTGTGATGATAACAACTTATGCCTGGCAACAGTGTGCAACGGTAAAGTGCCAAGGGTCTGGGACCAGCCTGTGCGCCAACGATTGGCTGAGTAAGTCTAAACCACGCTCAGTCTCTACCCTGATTGGCCAGCAGGGAGCGGGAACTATCTCTGTCAGAGTATTTGAAGAAGAACTTAGAACAATGGATCAGTTCTCTGAGTGCCCTGCGCGGTATTTCAGTGGACCCGTATATACGAACATCATATTTACCATTGAAGGTTTTGCATTAATTAAAATACTAGTCTATTTTAGAAGACGTGTATTGATCTCTTTTGTTCCTAATACCAGATTTGAATTGACGCAACTTAACACATGGCCCCATTCATTCTTTCCTTTACACGGATCAGTCGTCCTGGTCCCTTTGCAGAAAAACAGCCCCAAAGCATGATGTTTCCACCCCCATGCTTCACAGTAGGTATGGTGTTCTTTGGATGCAACTCAGCATTCTTTGAGTTTTTACCAAAAACTTATATTTTGGTTTCATCTGACCATATGACATTCTCCCAATCCTCTTCTGGATCATCCAAATGCACTCTAGCAAACTTCAGACGGGCCTGGACATGTACTGGCTTAAACAGGGGGACACATCTGGCACTGCAGGATTTGAGTCCCTGGCGGCGTAGTGTGTTACTGATGGTAGGCTTTGTTACTTTGGTCCCACCTCTCTGCAGGTCATTCACTAGGTCCCCCCGTGTGGTTCTGGGATTTTTGCTCACCGTTCTTGTGATCATTTTGACCCCACGGGGCGAGATCTTGCGTGGAGCCCCAGATCGAGGGAGATTATCAGTGTTGTATGTCTTCCATTTCCTAATAATTGCTCCCACAGTTGATTTCTTCAAACCAAGCTGCAGATTCAGTCTTCCCAGCCTGGTGCAGGTCTACAATTTTGTTTCTGGTGTCCTTTGACAGCTCTTTGGTCTTGGCCATAGTGGAGTTTGGAGTGTGACTGTTTGAGGTTGTGGACAGGTGTCTTTTATACTGATAACAAGTTCAAACAGGTGCCATTAATACAGGTAACGAGTGGAGGACAGAGGAGCCTCTTAAAGAAAAAGTTACAGGTCTGTGAGAGCCAGAAATCTTGCTTGTTTGTAGGTGACCAAATACTTATTTTCCACCATAATTTGAAATAAATTCATTAAAAATCCTACAATGTGAATTTTCTGGATTTTTTTCCCTCAATTTGTCTGTCATAGTTGACGTGTACCTATGATGAAAATTACAGGCCTCTCTCATCTTTTTAGGTGGGAGAACTTGCACAATTGGTAGCTGACTAAATACTTTTTTCCCCCACTGTATACACTACCGGTCAAAAGTCTTAGAACACCTTCAAGGGTTTTTCTTTATTTTTACTATTTTCTATATTGTAGAGCTGTCATCAAGGCAAAGGGTGGCTACTTTGAAGAATCTCAAATATAAAAATATATTTGATATGTTTAACACTTTTTTGGTTACTACATGATTCTATATGTGTTATTTCATAGTTTTGATATCTTCACTATTATTCTACAATGTAGAAAATAGTAAAAAAATATATAAAAACCCTTGAATGTGTAGATGTCCTAAAAATTTTGACCGGTAGTGTATATATACAGTATATATTACAGGTTTTTTTCTGTGTAGAAAATTCTTAGGCGGGCAGTCTAAGTGGTAATTTTCAGGATGGAAAAACTTTGTCTCAACTTAAACGACCAAAACCAACCACGATAGTTCTTGCACAGTTTTGACTGGAAGTTTAGTTGGAAAAATCTTGCCCTTTTGCAAAACTATTATACTGCTGCTAAGATACATATTGAGCTATATTTGGTCTATTTGGGATAATGTGTTAGATGGATGTCTTATTACGCCTGCATGTTAGGAGTGTATGGAGTTATTTTGGGTCTGTTTAGATTGAGAGTGTAAGGTGAGAGATGGTCCTATATTAGGCCTTTCAAATATCATAACACAGGCCATGGGTCCTAGTACTACCGGTCAGCTGTCAGAGAGGAGAGGTGTCTGGCTGTCTTCTCAGTGTCAGCTTTTATTATGAGTTCATGCTCGTCCGTACCAACAACACTTTGTAATTTCTGGGGATTGACACAAAGTCTGCACATCCCCATAGTCAGAGGCACAGAGATACAGTACATTACATCAGTCATGATGTTCTTTTTTGCAGTCGGAACACAGAACCATTTTTACTGGAACCTCTTATTCATATGACCCCATTCCACTGTGTGAACACTGTTCCACTGGAAGCCAAATAATGTGTTGTGCAGATGATGTTGTGCAGACATTGTTTTTCTGATAGAGTACAGTAGATGGATTTCATCCAGGAGTTGTGAGGAAAGGGAATTGATCTGATGCAGGTATTTATATCTTTGACATTTGTGTTTGTTGAGTAAATATTTGGTCTGGAAGGGAGCAGACTGTGGAGGCCTCATATATGTAATCTCTTTACACGAAAACATTCCCTTCCTCAGCTGCCTCAAGGTACTACTGTGAAGTTGCAAGGTATAACGTACTGTATACAGTGGGGGAAAAAAGTATTTAGTCAGCCACCAATTGTGCAAGTTCTCCCACTTAAAAAGATGAGAGAGGCCTGTAATTTTCATCATAGGTACACGTCAACTATGACAGACAAATTGAGAAAATGATTTCCAGAAAATCACATTGTAGGATTTTTAATGAATTTATTTGCAAATTATGGTGGAAAATAAGTATTTGGTCACCTACAAACAAGCAAGATTTCTGGCTCTTACAGACCTGTAACTTCTTTAAGAGGCTCCTCTGTCCTCCACTCGTTACCTGTATTAATGGCCCCTGTTTGAACTTGTTATCAGTATAAAAGACACCTGTCCACAACCTCAAACAGTCAAACTCCAAACTCCACTATGGCCAAGACCAAAGAGCTGTCAAAGGACACCAGAAACAAAATTGTAGACCTGCACCAGGCTGGGAAGACTGAATCTGCAATAGGTAAGCAGCTTGGTTTGAAGAAATCAACTGTGGGAGCAATTATTAGGAAATGGAAGACATCGAAGACCACTGATAATCTCCCTCGATCTGGGGCTCCACGCAAGATCTCACCCCGTGGGGTCAAAATGATCACAAGAACGGTGAGCAAAAATCCCAGAACCACACGGGGGGACCTAGTGAATGACCTGCAGAGAGCTGGGACCAAAGTAACAAAGCCTACCATCAGTAACACACCATGCCGCCAGGGACTCAAATCCTGCAGTGCCAGACGTGTCCCCCTGCTTAAGCCAGTACATGTCCTGGCCCGTCTGAAGTTTGCTAGAATGCATTTGGATGATCCAGAAGAGGATTGGGAGAATGTCATATGGTCAGATGAAACCAAAATATAACTTTTTGGTAAAAACTCAACTCGTTGTGTTTGTAGTACAAAGAATGCTGAGTTGCATTCAAAGAACACCATACCTACTGTGAAGCATGGGGCTGGAAACATCATGCTTTGGGGCTGTTTTTCTGCAAAGGGACCAGGACGACTGATCCGTGTAAAGGAAAGAATGAATGGGGCCATGTATCGTGAGATTTTGAGTGAAAACCTCCTTCCATCAGCAAGGGCATTGAAGATGAAACGTGGCTGGGTCTTTCAGCATGACAATGATCCCAAACACACCGCCCGGGCAACGAAGGAGTGGCTTCGTAAGAAGCATTTCAAGGTCCTGGAGTGGCCTAGCCAGTCTCCAGATCTCAACCCCATAGAAAATCTTTGGAGGGAGTTGAAAGTCCGTGTTGCCCAGCGACAGCCCCAAAACATCACTGCTCTAGAGGAGATCTGCATGGAGGAATGGGCCAAAATACCAGCAACAGTGTGTGAAAACCTTGTGAAGACTTACAGAAAACGTTTGACCTGTGTCATTGCCAACAAAGGGTATATAACAAAGTATTGAGAAACTTTTGTTATTGACCAAATACCTATTCTCCACCATAATTTGCAAATAAATTCATTAAAAATCCTACAGTGATTTTCTGGATTTTCTTTTCTCATTTTGTCTGTCATAGTTGACGTGTACATATGATGAAAATTACAGGCCTCTCTCACCTTTTTAAGTGGGAGAACTTGCACAATTTGTGGCTGACTAAATACATTTTTTCCCCACTGTAGTTGATCCTGTCATGAACTTTCATTGAAATGATGGTTTGTTATGACATGGAGTTCAATTTTAATTGGATCTTTTAATTTTTTTTATTTATTTTGTGATCTGTAGTGTATTTTTGTAATTAAAAACACAGTGTTAAAACCTTCAGGGCCCAAAAACTGGAAAATACATTGTTTCTGAATTCAATATGATTTTATTAGACTTGACATGTATGTATTTAACAAAACAAAAAAAGAACAACAGTGTTGCAGTCCAGCTGCCACCGTACGTTTGCCTCTACGTCTATTGTTTTATTTACAGTAAGTTCACCCACAATGAACTGGGGTGGGGGTTTAGGAGGGTTAGAAAAACACTCCAGGCCATTCTTGAACATCTAAAACTACATAGAAAGTATGTAGAAATTATAATGGACCTATATATTTTCAAATAACTGCCCTTTTTCTGTAATAAAATGTATCTGTGCGGCCCTCCGTTGAATTTCGAAATCCCGATGTGGGCAAAACATTCACCTCCATTCAACTCTCCAGCAAAACAGTTATCAATTGAAACTAACTCAACTGCATATTCAAACACAACAGGATAAGCAGTTCCATTTTAAGCCGATATTAAAATTACTTTACATCTGATCTGCATTATTTTGTCTCAATCTGCAAAAGCAGGATGTACAAAGTTGAATTTAAATTTTTCAAATGTAAATGAAAAGCTATTTACAGTTATTCACTGTACTTCCTACACTAAAGTACCGTTTATAAATAGTGTGCTACAGCATTGCCATTGACCGCATGGCTCAAATGTGAAATGGTTTTACATTCCATGTTACTACATGGTGTCAGTGCAACATGTAATGCGTGACTTCATAGACAATTTTTCAGAGTGGTTAATCATAATACTTGAGATATTTCCCCCTCCCCTGGCGATGGCACAAAGTTCCTTGTAGAGCTCCGAGTGGATGAAGCGAGGGTACGAGTTGTTCTCCATCAGGCTGAATATCTTCTTCTGGGCCGACAGGAAACATGTCAGGCTAGGCAGACGCAGGCTCTGGACGATAGCATCTTTCGTTTGGTAGTCCAGGTTGATCTACAACCAAATATAGAGACAAGAATCCCAATAAGTCTTTGCACAATCAGAGTGATCACACATTGGCATTAGATAGAAGTTATTTGGAATAAAGAAACATAACTATCACTTTAGCATTACCATATCTTTATTATAAGATTGTTGCTCAATATCAGCACTTTAAGAAAATGAGGCCTGACCGTAGTGAAAGGAAAACTCACCTCTTTAGGAGCATCACACTGGATGAACTCTTCATAGATGCTTCTGGCCCTCGACGACAGTTTCCCTTGAGATAAGATGGTCCTGAACTCCTCACAGGCTGTCCAAAACTCTATATTCTCCTCACAGAACTCTGACTTCAGGAAGATCCTAAATGCTGCCTTTCCATCTGCAGGAGAAGAGGGAGGGAAGGAGAGAGAATGTCAAAGCAGCTCTCAAGCAGTAGAAAAACTATTCGAGCTGAATTGAGAATGGTCAAATATCAACCAATCAGAGGTGCAGTTTAGATCCAACTGTACTTCAAGTTGACTCACTTCATTCATATACATTTTCACTCTATAACCTTTGTGCCCATTTCATACAGTCATTGCTGCTATCGTATGAGCTATAAAAGTCAGGGTGTGGCACTTACATTTGTGACTCAGGAGTTCGTCAAGTGACTGTGCCCATTGGTTGACTTCATCCACTGTTGGCCTGAGGAAGGAGAGAACAGTCACATTAGAGGCATGTAGTAGTACTAGTAGTAGTAGTAGTAGTAGTAGTAGTGACTACTTGTATATACTATTTGTATACAAGTAGTAGTAACTACTGCTTATAGTGATATATATTAAGGTTGATCATTATTAGGATATAGAGCCTTATGGTACTCCCTATTTTACTTCCATAATAGTACATGATTCAGACCCCTGAGCCTCACCTGTAAGATCTTCTTCTTGCCATGGATTTTGAAGAAGAGGTGAACTTCAAGAGATAGCGTATCCTTGTCCTCCAGTTTCTCTTCCTGAAAAAAAAATATTTTTCTGTTAGGATAATTCCATGTGACCGCTACCATTGCTTAACAAGGTCAGAATAATCAGCTGTAATAACACGAACGTGAATTAAATAACTCACTTGATTCCTTTTTTATCAATAGAGAAATCTGATGCCTTCATACAGCCTGTACACGCCTCTTTCTGATACAACACACTCATGATTCTGTGGTGAAACACTGAACATAGCACTGACTATAGCAGTCAAATTAATCTACCTCCCTCTAGAGCAGTCAGAGCACTTTATAGTTTCCTTCTGATATCGTCATGCTAGAAAGGCCAGCCTAGAGTAACAGATCTGTAACCTGATTGGCCCACTCTGTGAACAGTTGACTAGCCCATCCGCTGACGGTGAGAGCCTGTGGCAGTAAAGGCAGCGCTAAGGAATGTGATTGGCTGTTTAGTGTAAACGTTTACACTACTGAGAGTGCTTGTGCTTCCATATTTAACTCCGGGTAGGCCAATGACATAGAGGCACACCAAGTCCCCCCAAAACTAAAATATAGTTCTGTAAAGATGACACAAACCCTTTCACCTCTAATCTCTTTTTTAAAAAACTAAGGTCGATGTTCGCACCACGCAGAACATCTAATTAGCATAACAAAAAGAATCTCCATAAAAATCTGTTAGTTTAAGCTAGAGATATGTTTTTTTGCATAGGCTGCGTCTCAATCAAACGCATCCGCCTATGTCGCACTTCCGCATCTGCAGTGAAAGAGCTAGAGCAGTGTTTGTCAGACCATGAGACATCCCCAAAATCGGTCTTCTCACAAAATTTTCTGTAGCGTCCGAACGGTACAAACTATTATGACCCCTCTATGGAAAGATGAGACTCTCGCAAACAAAATGGTGTTCTCTATTTTGTTTTACAACCCTCACAAGCGTCTTGGGACTCGTCTGAAGTTGGTACAGCCGATCTGCCAACCTCTGTCTTTAGCGTCCGAACAGTTTGGGCTACACACCAAGACTTGTCTGAAGGTCCCCCGGTACCAGTTGAAAAAATGAATGTAAGTATATATGGAGACTGTTTATATACATTGCATTCGGAAAGTATTCAGACCCCTTCACTTTTTCCACATTATGTTACGTTACAGCCTTATTCTAAAATTGATTTTTTTCCTCATCAATCTACACACAATACCCCATAATGACAAAGCAAAAACAGGTTTTTAGAAATGTTTGCAAATGTATTACAAATAAAAAACAGAAATACCTTATTTACATAAATATTCAGACCCTTTACACAGTACTTTGTTGAAGCGCCTTTGGCAGCAATTACAGCCTCGATTCTTCTTGGGTATGACGCTACAAGGTTGGCACACCTGTATTTGGGGAGTTGCTCCCATTCTCTTCTGCAGAACCTCTCAAGCTCTGTCAGGTGGGATGGGGAGCGTCGCTGCACAGCTATTTTCAGGTCTCTCCAGAGATGTTAGATTGGGTTCAAGTCCGGAATCTGGCTGGGCCACTCAAGGACATTCAGAGACTTGTCCCGAAGCCACTCCTGCGTTGTCTTGGCTGTGTGCTTAGGGTCATTGTCCTGTTACAGGTTGAACCTTCACCCCAGTCTGAGGTCCTGAGTGCTCTCTCTGTACTTTGCTCCGTTCATCTTTCCCTCGATCCTGACTAGTCTCCCAGTCCCTGCTGCTGAAAAACATCCCCACAGCATGATGCTGCCACCACCATGCTTCACCGTAGGGATGGTGCCAGGTTGATGTGACTCTTGACATTCAGGCTCTCATCAGACCAGATAATCTTGTTTCTCATGGTCTGTGTCCTTTAGGTGCCTTTTGGCAAACTCCAAGCGGGCTGTCATGTGCCTTTTACTGAGGAGTGGCTTCAGTCTGGCGACTTTAGCATAAAGGCCTGATTGGTGGAGTGCTGCAGAGATGGTTGTCCTTCTGGAAGGACAGAGTGACAATCGGGTTCTTGGTCACCTCCCTGACCAAGGCCCTTCTCCCCCGATTGCTCAGTTTGCAGTTTGGCCGGGTAGCCAGCTCTAGGAAGAGTCTTGGTGCTTCCAAACTTCTTCCACTTAAGAATGATGGAGGCCACTGTGTCCTTCGCGACCTTCAATGCTGCAGAAGCTTTTTGGTACCCTTCCCCAGAACTGTGCCTCGACACAATCCTGTTTCAGCACTCTTTGGACAATTCCTTTGACCTCATGGCTTGGTTTTTGCTCTGACATGCACTGTTAACTGTGGGACCTTATATAGACAGGTGTGTGCCTTTTCAAATTATGTCCAATCAATTGAATTTACCACAGGTGGACTCCAATCAAGTTGTAGAAACATCTCAAGGATGATCAATGGAAACAGGATGCACCTGAGCTCAATTTCGATTCTCATGGCAAAGGGTCTCAATACTAAGGTATTTCTGTTTTTATTTGTAATAAATTAGCAAAAAAATCTAAAAACCTGTTTTCGCTTTGTCATTATGGAGTATTGTGTGTAGATTTAAAAAAAATGTTTTAATCAATTTTAGAACAAGGCTGTAACGTAACAACATGTGGAAAACGTCAAGGTGTCTGAATATTTTCCAAATGCACTGTATAAGTGTTAAATACATGTAATACATGTAAAAAAAATTATAATAATAATGTTTCCTGATCTTTCTTATATCTCTCAGACATAGGACAGACACTTCAGAACACACTTCCTTTAGAATCTGTTGTTCCGTGTAGTTAATCTGTCATCCAATGCATTTGAATGTGTAAGGGTTGGGATGAGGTGTGACCCAGGTGCGGTGCAGGATATATAGTAGACAGTAGGCAGAAATGGTGAAACAAGGATCTTTACTGGTTGTCCCGAAGCCAAAATACAAAAATAACGGACTTATCACGATAAAAGGAAGGCAGAGCAAATAAGTCTCCAAAAACCGTCTGACAGCCAAAATATGAAATACTACCTAAGACTGAAACAAATAATGAAACAGGGAGAACACTTCTCAAGTACCTGTACATAGATCTCTGATCAGACACTGAGTAGTACTGCTGGACGTAGAGAAACTAGCAGAGAAAACTGAGCAAGGGAACACATGGAAGTGAGGGCACAAATACACAGGTGAATCGATAGACACAGGTGACACCTATAGGATGATTAGTCCCGACTGTGAGTGAGGAGTTGCCTAAGGTTGTTGGAGGAGGACACCTAGTGGGTCACTCCGGAACTGCGACCCCCTCCTGTAACATGAATGGATTAATAGTAGTAAGGCCAAAATAATTGTTTTATCAATTCATAAAAAATAAAAATACTAATATTCAAGTGTTCTTAAAATTCCAAATGAAATGTCAAAATTATCCTTTGTATGACCTTCTTAAAACAATTCCATATAGCTTAGTAGGATGGTTAAATCGAATCAGAAGACATTTTTTTTAGGTCTGGAAAAATATGAACAAATTTATTTTTGAGTGTAATTCCCCTTTAATTGCACATCTGGCCCTTTAATTATGCATCTAGCGAGTGAGGAATGTGCAATCTATATGCAGGTCTAGTGATGGTTCTGTAGTGCTGCTGTTCTTTTCATGGCAAAGTTTGCAAATAGCAAATAATATATATAAATTATATACAGTTGAAGTCGGAAGTTTACATATACTTAGGTTGGAGTCATTAAAACTCGTTTTTCAACCACTCCACAAATTTCTAGTTAACAAACTGTAGTTTTGGCAAGTCAGTTAGGACATCTACTTTGTCCATGACACAAGTCATTTTTCCAACAATTGTTTACAGACAGATTATTCCACTTATACTTCACTGTATCATAATTCCAGTGGGTCAGAAGTTTGCATACACTAAGTTGACTGTGCCTTTAAACAGCTTGGAAAATTCCAGAAAATGATGTCATGGCTTTAGAAGCTTCTGCTTTACATCATTTGAGTCAATTGGAGGTGTACCTGTGGATGTATTTCAAGGCTTACCTTCAAACTCAGTGCCTCTTTGCTTGACATCATGGGAAAATCAAAAGAAATCAGCCAAGACCTCAGAAAAAAATGGTAGACCTCCACAAGTCTGGTTCATCCTTGGGAATAATTTCCAAACGCCTGAAAGTACCACGTTCATCTGTACAAACAATAGTATGCAAGTATAAACACCATGGGACCATGCAGCCGTCATACCACTCAGGAAGGAGACGCGTTCTGTCTCCTAGAAATGAACGTACTTTGGTGCGAAAAGTGCAAATCAATCCCAGAACAACAGCAAAGGACCTTGTGAAGATGCTGGAGGAAACAGGTACAAACATTTCTATATCCACAGTAAAACGAGTCCTATATCAACATAACCTGAAAGGCCGCTCAGCAAGGAAGAAGCTACTGCTCCAAAACTGCCATCAAAAAGCCAGACTACGGTTTGCAACTGCACATGGGGACAAAGATCGTATTTTTTGGAGAAATGTCCTCTGGTCTGATGAACCAAAAATAGAACTGTTTGGCCATAATGACCATCGTTATGTTTGGAGGAAAAAGGGGGAGCTTGCAAGCCGAAGAACACCATCCCAACCGTGAAGCACGTGGGTGGCAGCATCATGCTGTGGGGGTGCTTTGCTGCAGAATAGATGGCATCATGAGGAAGGAAAATTATGTGGATATATTGAAGCAACATCTCAAGACATGAGTCAGGAAGTTAAAGCTTGGTCGCAAATGGGTCTTCCAAATGGACAATGACCCCAAGCATACTTCCAAATGTGTGGCAAAATGGCTTAAGGACAACAAAGTCAAGGTATTGGAGTGGCCATCACAAAGCCCTGACCTCACTCCTATAGAACATTTGTGGGCAGAACTGAAAAAGCGTGTGCGAGCAAGAGGGCCAGTTACACCAGCTCGGTCAGGAGGAATGGGCCAAAATTCACCCAACTTATAGTGGGAAGCTTGTGGAAGGCTACCTGAAATGTTTGACCCAAGTTAAACAATTTAAAGGCAATGCTACCAAATACTAATTGAGTGTATGTAAACTTCTGACCCACTGGGAATGTGATGAAAGAAATAAAAGCTGAAATAAATCCTTCTCTCTACTATTATTCTGACATTTCACATTCTTAAAATAAAGTGGTGATCCAAGCTGACCTAAGACAGGGAATTTTTACTAGGATTAAATGTCAGGAATTGTAAAAAACTGAGTTTAAATGTATTTGGCTAAGGTGTATGTAAACTTCCGACTTCAACTGTACTTACTCATGATATACTTCTGTGAGGTAAGCCTACTTTGCAGTTAACATTTAATTGAGAAAGTTTTGGGGAAATTATTTCTGTCAATCCACAAGACGGTTATCTCATCAACTGGCTACACACAGAGTGATCGACAAATGGGCACACCACACAGACAGATAAGGGCAATATTGCTGGAAAATCATTGGCAGATATTGTCTTAGGTTTGTCTTCTTAAGAAAATAGTTACTAAACAGGGGTGGGATAATGTCAAAGTTGCATTGATTAGATAGTAGCTGGAAGCTTGCAGTGTCTGATACATGTGAGATTTGTTTGTGATGGAACACATTAAAAGTTGCATATACTTTCAAAATTGTTTGTAAAGCTACTCGTTGGTGGGCTGCAAGCTACTGGTAGCTCATGATCGACATGTTCGGGACCCTTGATCTAGACTCAACAAATATTATCTCCTGTCTTCATATGAAAGAAAATACAGTTGTGTATTTGTCCAACTGACCCAGAGTGACAATGTGAGTTTTCAGCGCAGCGCTCCAACCTGAATGACTGGTTCTTGCCCCACCAGCATGATAATATAATAGCACACAAATCACCTGACTTGGCAGTATCGCTGCATCTTTCCATTCACCCATTGACTTCATGCAAATGCATGGTGGATGATGTTAATGTTTGTCCTTACCCAGAAATTACAGCTTACTGTAGGTACAGTATGCCAGTGTGGGATGACCAAAGAGGTAATGGGAAATCTGTGAATTTGCATGTACAGGAACAATGTTTTAAATGTTCCGTAAATACAAAGTGGTATTGTTTATATCAGTGTCTTTGAATTACTGCTCAAAATCATAGGCAGTCACTGGTATTACATGTAGGCAGAATTCTCCATATGGTAGTACAAGTGTTTGGATCTTCCCATTGGATGAGTGGTCTTCTAATGTCCACTCTGATTGGTTGTCCAAGGTCACACAGGCCCAGTCCAACCTCAACCTCAACCCCGAGCTACTACCCTTTGACCTCTCATAGATCTGAAAAGATTGGATGAGTAGTATGAGCAATATCAGAGGGATAGTGGTTGAATTGAGATTGGCCATACGGTTCTCTAGGATTTTGTCTGGTCGGAGACCCTGTGAAGGAACTGTGGAGGTGTTGAGGGCTTTGAAGTGGGAAGGAAAGGGAACTACTCTTAAGGCCTTTTTAAGGCTTGTTACGGTTGAGCTGCAGCTTGCGAGTGGTCATTGATGACAGCCACACATGCAAGCAATCACACTGTAAGGACAAAATAAGAAAATAATCATATTTGGCAGCGATTACAGCTGTGAGACTTTGTGGGTATGTCTGTAAGAGCTTTGCAAACCTGGATTGTACAATATTTATATAGCGCAGCCTAAATTTCAAATGTATACAATTTAGATTTTCACTGATCTACACACAATACCCCATAATGTTTTTAGAATGTATTACAAATTAATAAAAAATGAAAAGCTGAAATGTCTTGCGTCAATAAGTATTCAACTCCGTTTGTTATGGCAAGCCTAAATAACTTCCAGAGTGAAAATGTCCTTAACAAGTCAGATAATAAGTGGCATGGACTAACTCTGTGTGCAATAATGGTGTTTAACATGATTTTTGAATGACTACCCCATCTCTGTACCCCACTTATAAAATGATCTGTAAGGTCCCTTACAGACAATTGATATCCCTTTGAGCATGGTGAAGTTATTAATTGCAATTTGGATGATGTATCACTACACCCAGTCACTACAAAGATGCAGGTGTCCTTCCTTACTCAGTTAACGGAGAGGAAGGAAACCGCTCAGGGATTTCACCATGAGGCCAATGGTGATTTTAAACCAGCTACAGAGTTAACTGGTTGTGATAGGAGAAAACTGAGGATGGCTCAACAACATTGTAGTTACTCCACAATACTAACCTAAATGACAGAGTGAAAAGAAGGAAGCATGTACAGAATACAAATATTCCAAAACATGCATATTTTTTTGCAATAAGGCACTAAAGTAATACTGTAAAAAATGTGGCAAAGAAATTAACTTTTGGTCCTGAATACAAAGCATTATGTTGGGGGAAATCCAACACAACACATCACTGAGTACCACTCTTCATATTTTCAAGCATGGTGCTGGCTGCATCATGTTAAGGGATTTTTTTAGGATAAAAAGAAAAGGAATAGAGCTAAGTACAGGCAAAGTCCTTGAGGAAAACCTGGTTCAGTATGCTTTCCAACAGACACTGGGAGACAGATCCACCTTTCAGCAAGAAAATAACCTAAAACGCAAGGCCAAATATACACTGGAGTTACTTACCATGACGACATTGAATGTTTCTGAGTGGCCTATTTACAGTTTTGACTTAAAATCGGCTTGAAAATCTATGGCAAAACTTGAAAATGGCTGTCTAGCAATGAACAACAACCAACTTGACAGAGCTTGAAGATTTTTTTAAAGAATAATGGGCAAATATTGTACAATCAAGGTTTGCAAAGCTCTTAGAGACTTACCCAGAAAGACTCACAGCTGTAATCACTGCCAAAGGTGATAATAACACGTTTTCACTCAGGGGGTTGATACTTCTCTAATCAAAATATATTAGTGCTTTATTTTCCAATAATATTTTGTGTAGATTGTTGACAAAAAATGACAATTAAATCAATTTTAATCCCACTTTGTAACACAACAAAATGTGGAAAAAGTAAAGGTGTGTGAACACGTTCTGAAGGCACATATACAGTGGGGAGAACAAGTATTTGATACACTGCCGATTTTGCAGGTTTTCCTACTTACAAATCATGTAGAGGTCTGTAATTTTTATCATAGGTACACTTCAACTGTGAGAGACGGAATCTAAAACAAATATCCAGAAAATCACATTGTATGATTTTTAAGTAATTAATTTGCATTTTATTGCATGACATAAGTATTTGATACATCAGAAAAGCAGAACTTAATATTTGGTACAGAAACCTTTGTTTGCAATTACAGAGATCATACGTTTCCTGTAAGTCTTGACCAGGTTTGCACACACTGTAGCAGGGATTTTGGCCCACTCCTCCATACAGACCTTTTCCATATCCTTCAGGTTTCGGGGCTGTCGCTGGGCAATACAGACTTTCAGCTCCCTCCAAAGATTTTCTATTGGGTTCAGGTCTGGAGACTGGCTAAGCCACTCCAGGACCTTGAGATGCTTCTTACGGAGCCACTCCTTAGTTGCCCTGGCTGTGTGTTTCGGGTCATTGTCATGCTGGAAGACCCAGCCACGACCCATCTTCAATGCTCTTACTGAGGGAAGGAGGTTGTTGGCCAAGATCTCGTGATACATGGCCCCATCCATCCTCCCTTCAATACGGTGCAGTCGTCCTGTCCCCTTTGCAGAAAATCATCCCCAAAGAATGATGTTTCCACCTCCATGCTTCACGGTTGGGATGGTGTTCTTGGGGTTGTACTCATCCTTCTTCCTCCTCCAAACACAGCGAGTGTAGTTTAGACCATAAAGCTCTATTTTTGTCTCATCAGACCACATGACCTTCTCCCATTCCTCCTCTGGATCATCCAGATGGTCATTGGCAAACTTCAGACGGGCCTGGACATGCGCTGGCTTGAGCAGGGGGACCTTGCGTGCGCTGCAGGATTTTAATCCATGACGGCGTAGTGTGTTACTAATGGTTTTCTTTGAGACTGTGGTCCCAGCTCTCTTCAGGTCATTGACCAGGTCCTGCCGTGTAGTTCTGGGCTGATCCCTCACCTTCCTCATGATCATTGATGCCCCACAAGGTGAGATGTTGCATGGAGCCCCAGACCGAGGGTGATTGACCGTCATCTTGAACTTCTTCCATTTTCTAACAATTGCGCCAACAGTTGCTGCCTTCTCACCAAGCTGCTTGCCTATTGTCCTGTAGCCCATCCCAGCCTTGTGCAGGTCTACAATTGTATCCCTGATGTCCTTACACAGCTCTCTGGTCTTGGCCATTGTGGAGAGTTTGGAGTCTGTTTGATTGAGTGTGTGACAGGTGTCTTTTATACAGGTAACGAGTTCAAACATGTGCAGTTAATACGGGTAATGAGTGGAGAACAGGAGGGCTTCTTAAAGAAAAACTAACAGGTCTGTGAGAGCCGGAATTCTTACTGGTTGGTAGGTGATCAAATACTTATGTCATGCAATAAAATGCAAATTAATTACTTAAAAATCATACAATGTGATTTTCTGGATTTTTGTTTTAGATTCCGTCTCTCACAGTTGAAGTGTACAGACCTCTACATGCTTTGTATGTAGGAAAACCTGCAATATCGGCAGTGTATCAAATACTTGTTCTCCCCACTGTAATCCTGCCCAGGCATAATGTACTAAATTGTTCAGATTAAGACATTAGCCATATTAAGAAACTACATCCCTGTTGATTTGCTTGACTACCATGTTGATATTGGCGAGGGGTCTGTTTTCCTTATAATAATAATAATATAATATGCCATTTAGCAGACGCTTTTATCCAAAGTGACTTACAGTCATGCGTGCATAAATTTTTACGTATGGGTGGTCCCGGGGATCGAACCCACTACACTGCCGTTACAAGCGCCATGCTCTACCAATTGAGCTACAGAGGACCACCCAGAATAACTGTCACATGTACATCATCCTTCCTAATACTGTATGAGTCAGTCAACTCTCACAGCATCCATTCATCCATCCATCTTTGACTAACTTTGAGCAGAGTCCATGCATCCAACACTTTGGTATTTTTGTAATATATCATTGTTAGTACAGTACATCTGCATCTCTCTGTGTCTTGATTCTCATTGTGAATTGGCACTAGCAGCTCAATCACCAGGCCTGCTGAGGACAACAAAACAGAGAGGGGGCTGGTCTGTTCTGTTCATTATGATGTGCAGACTGTGTGTAAGCAGCTGACTGTTCATAAGAGAATGGGGAGCGGAGCCAAGTTTCCACCAAGACACTAATGTTTCCAAAAAGCCTTACGTAGTAGTAGGTAATTCCCAGCACTGAAGCATATTTTGTACCCAACTAGGCATCCTAAGCATCCGGAGTCCGAAAGAACTAGTTGTGCTCCTGCAGGCTGTGCGTGTTTTGTTGTGTTGTTTATGAGGGTAAATAAAAACAACGTGCTTCAAATTACTCGCAACGGCACATATACAGTACTTTTGAGGAGATGCGAAACGTTGCCCATGCTACGCCAATGAGCCGAGCGGTGCATTCTGGGCGATTCTGGTACAAGGAGCACTCTCCTTCAAGGAGTGAATGGGAGTCTATTGAGCGCTAGCTCAAAAACCCAACATTAGCACACATTTCATCAACAAGAATTACAACATTACAAATATTTTCTGAGATATGAGATAATTAACTTACTATTTGAAGCATTGTATAGCTTTAGAATCGTGACATTACATACTTTTGAGGAAAATAGGCACGTTTCTCAACATGCGGTATACACTGACTTTGAGAAGGGATTGTGTTACGATTCGCTTAGCAACCTCATGACAACGTGAATGCGATTGGTCGACAGTCTGCTGGGTGGGGCGTTATACGTTCATTAATTCATTGGATTCCTATCTCCTTTCTATAATATCTCTGACAGCATCACCATGCAATGCACCCTGGACTAAAGAGGCAGACAAATAGGAAAAATGTGCTAGACCCTCCGTTAAATTACACATTTCTCGAAGTAGGAATATCGCACAAATATTATTAATGGCTCATTCAAGAGAAGACATCCTCCCGAGTTATGACATCGACCAGTATTGAAATCTGACATGTATGATAAACGTTTTCATGATCTAAAAGTCGGGTTCCTATTAACTTCCACTGTAGTGAGAGCGACTTTATCACGGTGCTACGTCATACTGGCTGGATTTCTGCCTGTTTGAATGCCAGTAACTCAGATACACATGAAAACATGAAATGACCCAGGGAATCGATAGAACATCACTCAGAGATGCACAAAAAATATATAACATTCAAAATGGGTGAACCTTTCCTTTAAAGCAACTGTGTACTGTACAACTTGGCAAACACAGCAATGATAGTAATGTGCAATGCATGGGATGGAACACAATGATCACTTAAAACCCTTTAAAGACATTCCAAACCACTTCAAGTGATGCAAAATAACATGTTTTTGGACTTTGTAAAGTAGTTTACATGAGGGCCTCTGAAATAGTTTAGGTGAGGGCCATACCTTGGACAGTATAAATACTTCCAAATGGCGAATTCATCATGCACAGAGACCTTGTTTGTAACATACAGCAGAGACAAACAACCATGAAGGTCTTTGTCAGATGAGGAGGGCCCACTGTCATTGAGATGATGAAACACCTTTATCTGCAATGTCGTGGTTCTTAATAACTCAAGGATCATAGTCTCTTGTCACATATTGTTTATTTAACTTTCCATTTACTGTAATAACACATTACTTCTCATAAAAACCTGGTCTTGTCGTGAGAAACTGAAACTCACACCTTCCTGTTTATATGTTGTTCACTACATATACAAAACAACATAGAAACAAGACAGCAGATGTGTCTTTCAGATAAATTACAAAAGCATGAAGTAAAATCTAACCACAATGATGAAGAGATACAGTATATGTACAAAAGTATGTGGACACCCATTCAAATGAGTGGATTTGGCTATTTTAGCCACAACCGTTGCTGACAGGTATATAAAATCAAGCACACAGCCATGCAATCTCCATAGACAAACATTGGCAGTAGAATGGCCTTACTGAAGAGCTCAGTGACTTTCAACGTGGCACCGTCATAGGATGCCACCTTTCCAACAAGTCAGTTTGTCAAATTTCTGCCCCGGTCAATTTAAAGTGCTGTTACTGTGAAGTGGAAACTTCTAGGAGCAACAACGGCTGAGCCGCAAAGTGGTAGGCCACACAAGCTCACAGAACGGGACTGCCAAGTGCTGAAGCGTGTAGCACATAAAAAACTTTGGTTGCAGCACCCACTACCGAGTTCCAAACTGCCTCTGGAAGCAACGTCAGCAAAATAACTGTTAATCGGGAGCTTCATGAAATGGTTTTCCATGGCCGAGCAGCCACACAAAATCCTAAGATCACCATGCACAATGCCAAGCGTCGGCTGGAGTGGTGTAAAGCTCGCCACCATTGGACTCTGGAGCAGTGGAAACACGTTCTCTGGAGTGATGAGTCACACTTCACAGTCAGGCAGTTCGATGGACGAATCTGGGTTTGGCGGATGCCAGGAGAACGCTACCTGCCCCAATGCATAGTGCCAACTGCAAAGTTTGGTGGAGGAGGAATAATGGTCTGTTTTTCACGGGTCGGGCTAGGCCCCTTAGTTCCAGTGAAGGGAAATCTTAACGCTACAGAATTCTAGACGATTCTGTGCTTCCAAATCTGTGTCAACAGTTTGGGGAAGGCCCTTTCCTGTTTCAGCATGACAATAACACCGTGCACAAAGCGAGGTCCATACAGAAATGGTTTGTCGAGTTCGGTCTGGAAGAACTTGACTGGCCTGCACAGAGCCCTGACCTCAACCCCATCAAACACCTTTGGGATGAATTGGAACGCTGACTGTGAGCCAGGCCTAATTGCCCAACATCCGTCCCCACAGTAATGTTCCAACATCTAGTGGAAAACCTTCCCAGAAGATTTGAGGCTGTTATGGCAGCAAAGGGAGGACCAACTCCATATTAATGCCTATGATTTTGGAATGAGATGTTCGACGAGCAGGTGTCCACATACGTTTGATCATGTAGTATACAGTCATGGTCAAAAGTTTTGAGAATGACACAAAAACTAATTTTCACAAAGTCTGCTGCCTCAGTTTTGATGATGGCAATTTGCATATACTCCAGAATGTCATGAAGAGTGATCAGATGAATTGCAATTAATTGCAAAGTCCCTCTTTTCCATGAAAATGAACTTAATCCCAAAAACAATGTCCACTGCATTTCAGCCCTGCCACAAAAGGACCAGCTGCCATCATGTCAGTGATTCTCTCGTTAACACAGGTGAGAGTGTTGACGAGGATAAGGCTGGAGATCACTCTGTCATGCTGATTGAGTTAGAATAACAGACTGGAAGCTTTAAAAGGAGGGTGGTGCTTGAAATCATTGTTCTTCCTCTGTTAACCATAGTTACCTGCAAGGAAACACGTGCTGTCATCATTGCTTTGCACAAAAAGGGCTTCACAGGCAAGGATATTGCTGCCAGTAAGATTGCACCTAAATCAACCATTTATCGGATCATCAAGAACTTCAAGGAGAGAGGTTCAATTGTTGTGAAGAAGGCGTCAGGGCGCCCAAGAAAGTCCAGCATGCGCCAGGACCGTCTCCTAAAGTTGATTCAACTGCGGGATCGGGGCACCACCAGTGCAGAGCTTGCTCAGGAATGGCAGCAGGCAGGTGTGAGTGCATCTGCACGCACAGTGAGGCAAAGACTTTTGGAGGATGGCCTGCTGTCAAGAAGGGCAGCAAAGAAGCCACTTCTCTCCAGGAAAAACATCAGGGACAGACTGATATTCTGCAATAGGTACAGGGATTGGACTGCTGAGGACTGGGGTAAAATCATTTTCTCTGATGAATCCCCTTTCCGATTTGGGGCATCCGGAAAACACCTTTTCCGGAGAAGACAAGGTGAGTGCTACCATCAGTCATGTGTCATGCCAACAGTAAAGACCATTCATGTGTGGATTTGCTTCTCAGCCAAGGGAGTGGGCTCACTCACAATTTTGCCTAAGAACACAGCCATGAATAAAGAATGGTACCAACACATCCTCCGAGAGCAACTTCTCCCAACCATCCAAGAACAGTTTGGTGACGACCAATGCCTTTTCCAGCATGATGGAGCACCTTGCCAAAAGGCAAAAGTGATAACTAAGTGGCTCGGGGAACAAAACATTGACATTTTGGGTCCATGGCCAGGAAACTCCCCAGACCATAATCCCATTGAGAACTTGTGGTCGATCCTCAAGAGGCAGGTGGACAAACAAAAACCCACAAATTCTGACAAACTCCAAGCATTGATTATGCAAGAATGGGCTGCCATCAGTTAGGATGTGGCCTAGAAGTTAATTGACAGCATGCCAGTGCGGACTGCAGAGGTCTTGAAAAAGAAGGGTCAACACTGCAAATATTGACTCTTTGCATAAACTTAATGTAATTGTCAATAAAAGCCTTTGACACTTATGGGATGGTTGTAATTATACTTCAGTATACCATAGTAACATCTGACAAAAATATCTCATAACACTGAAGCAGCGAACTTTGTGAAAATTAGTATTCGTGTCATTCTCAAAACTTTTGACCACGACTATAGCTTGTCATTGAAAAATTGTATTTTTGTACATTGAGATGATTTCATGTACATTGAAGACCTACAAGTGTACTCAAACTCGTCATGCTGTCACGTGATTTTCTATGTGGTAATAGCCCTCTCACTACTTCCCATGCATTTCTTTGAATATGGTGTGTCAATGGATCAAATATAACATTAGCATGTGTCATTTATTTGGTAATGATATTGCCACACAATTATAATTGTATACCACTTTTCATGGAATGGTTATGTTATACTTATGTTTCGCTGGTAAAACATTGTAGTGAGAAATCATGGACTGAAACATTTAGTCTTTACTGAGCTGTGAACTTGAACTCCTGCAGTCCCACCATGACGCAGGCATGTTTTGGACTTCTAACCCCTTTAAAACATTGTGTGTTACATACTTCTGGCTTATACCATTGGATTCGTAGTTTTCTTCTGCATCCATTGATACCGACCATGAGTCTGTGTCATTAAAGGGAACAGAGCTAGAGTGGTGTTTGTGAGACAAGGGTGATCCCGAAGGGGCCCAGTAAAAAAGACACGGTTTGAGCTACAAACTATTAAAAGCTATCTATGAAAAGCTACATACAGTGGCTTGCGAAAGTATTCACCCCCTTGGCATTTTTCCTATTATGTTGCCTTACAACATGGAATTAAAATTGATTTTTGGGGGGTTTGTATCATTTGATTTACACAACATGCCTACCACTTTGAAGATGCAAATGATTTTTTCTTGTGAAACAAACAAGAAATAAACAAAATAACAGAAAACTTCAGCGTGCATAACTATTCAACCCCCCAAAGTCAATACTTTGTAGAGCCACCTTTTGCAGCAATTACAGATGCAAGTCTCTTGGGGTATGTCTCTATAAGCTTGGCACACCTAGCCGCTGGGATTTTTGCCCATTCTTCAAGGCAAAACTGCTCCAGCTCCTTCAAGTTGGATGGGTTCCGCTGGTGTACAGCAATCTTTAAGTCATACCACAGATTCTTAATTGGATTGAGGTCTGGGCTTTGACTAGGCCATTCCAAGATATTTAAATGTTTCCCCTTAAACCACTCGAGTGTTGCTTTAGCAGTATGCTTAGGGTCATTGTCCTGCTGGAAGGTGAACCTCTGTCCCAGTCTCAAATCTCTGGAATACTGAAACAAGTTTCAATTCTGACCAGTTTCCCAGTCCCTGCCGATGAAAAACATCCCCACAGCATGATGCTGCCACCACCATGCTTCACTGTGGGGATGGTGTTCTCAGGGTGATGAGAGGTGTTGGGTTTGCGCAAGACATAGCATTTTCCTTGATGGCCAGAAAGCTCAATTTTAGTCTCATCTGACCAGAGTACCTTCTTCCATATGTTTGGGGAGTCTCCCACATGCCTTTTGGCGAACACCAAACGTGTTTGCTTATTTTTTTCTGGCCACTCTTCCGTAAAGCCCAGCTCTGTGGAGTGTACGGCTTAAAGTGGTCCTATGGAAAGATACTCCAATCTCCGCAGTGGAGCTTTGCAGCTCCTTCAGGGTTATCTTTGGTCTCTTTGTTGCCTCTCTGATTAATGCCCCCCTTGCCTGGTTTGTGAGTTTTGGTTGGCGGCCCTCTCTTGGCATGTTCGTTGTGGTGCCATATTCTTTCCATTTTTTGATTTTTTTAATGGTGCTCCGTGGGATGTTCAACATTTTTGATATTTTTTTATAACCCAACCCTGATCTGTACTTCTCCACAACTTTGACCCTGACCTGTTCAGAGAGCTCCTTGGTCTTCATGGTGCCGCTTGCTTGGTGGTGCCCCTTTCTTAGTGGTGTTGCAGACTCTGGTGCGTTTCAGAACAGGTGTACAGTGGGGAAAACAAGTATTTAGTCAGCCACCAATTGTGCAAGTTCTCCCACTTAAAAAGATGAGAGAGGCCTGTAATTTTCATCATAGGTAAACGTCAACTATGACAGACAAAATGAGAAAAAAAAATCCAGAAAATCACATTGTAGGATTTTTTATGAATTTATTGGCATATGATGGTGGAAAATAAGTATTTGGTCAATAACAAAAGTTTCTCAATACTTTGTTATATACCCTTTGTTGGCAATGACACAGGTCAAACGTTTTCTGTAAGTCTTCACAAGGTTTTCACACACTGTTGCTGGTATTTTGGCCCATTCCTCCATGCAGATCTCCTCTAGAGCAGTGATGTTTTGGGGCTGTCGCTGGGCAACACAGACTTTCAACTCCCTCCAAAGATTTTCTATGGGGTTGAGATCTGGAGACTGGCTAGGCCACTCCAGGACCTTGAAATGCTTCTTACGAAGCCACTCCTTCGTTGCCCGGGCGGTGTGTTTGGGATCATTGTCATGCTGAAAGACCCAGCCACGTTTCATCTTCA
Source organism: Coregonus lavaretus (assembly GCF_964263955.1). NCBI lineage: Eukaryota > Metazoa > Chordata > Actinopteri > Salmoniformes > Salmonidae > Coregonus > Coregonus lavaretus. Next base: position 31,884,167 of record NC_140008.1, on the reverse strand, counting down.
ATGCCCTTGCTGATGGAAGGGGGGTTTCACTCAAATTCTCACGATACATGGCCCCATTCATTCTTTCCTTTACACGGATCAGTCGTCCTGGTCCCTTTGCAGAAAAACAGCCCCAAAGCATGATGTTTCCAACCCCATGCTTCACAGTAGGTATGGTGTTCTTTGGATGCAACTCAGCATTCTTTGTCCTCCAAACATGAAGAGTTGAGTTTTTACCAAAAAGTTATATTTTGGTTTCATCTGACCATATGACATTCTCCCAATCCTCTTCTGGATCATCCAAATGCACTTCAGACGGGCCTGGACATGTACTGGCTTAAGCAGGGGGACACGTCTCGCACTGCAGGATTTGAGTCCCTGGCGGCGTAGTGTGTTACTGATGGTAGGCTTTGTTACTTTGGTCCCAGCTCTCTGCAGGTCATTCACTAGGTCCCCCCGTGTGGTTCTGGGATTTTTGCTCACCGTTCTTGTGATCATTTTGACCCCACGGGGTGAGATCTTGCGTGGAGCCCCAGATCGAGGGAGATTATCAGTGGTCTTGTATGTCTTCCATTTCCTAATAATTGCTCCCACAGTTGATTTCTTCAAACCAAGCTGCTTACCTATTGCAGATTCAGTCTTCCCAGCGTGGTGCAGGTCTACAATTTTGTTTTTGGTGTCCTTTGACAGCTCTTTGGTCTTGGCCATTGTGGAGTTTGGAGTGTGACTGTTTGAGGTTGTGGACAGGTGTCTTTTATACTGATAACAAGTTCAAACAGGTGCCATTAATACAGGTAACGAGTGGAGGACAGAGGAGCCTCTTAAAGAAGAAGTTACAGGTCTGTGAGAGCCAGAAATCTTGCTTGTTTGTAGGTGACCAAATACTTATTTTCCACCATAATTTGCAAATAAATTCATTAAAAATCCTACAATGGGATTTTCTGGATTTTTTTTTTCAATTTGTCTGTCATAGTTGACGTGTACCTATGATGGAAATTACAGGCCTCTCTCATCTTTTTAAGTGGGAGAACTTGCACAATTGGTGGCTGACTAAATACTTTTTTTCCCCACTGTATATATACTGAGATCATGTGACAGATCATGTGACACTTAGATTGCACACAAGTGGACTTTATTTAACTAATTATGTGACTTCTGAAGGTAATTGGTTGCACCAGATCTTTTTTAGTGGCTTCATAGCAAAGGGGGTGAATACAAATACACGCATCACTTTTCCGTTATTTATTTTTTAGAATTTTTTGAAACAAGCAATTTTTTTCATTTCACTTCACCAATTTGGTCTATTGTGTGTATGTCCATTACATGAAATCCAAATAAAAATCAATTTAAGTTACAGGTTGTAATGCAACAAATAGGAAAAACGCCAAGGGGGATGAATACTTTTGCAAGGCACTGTAAGAGTTGTTAGAAGGTAAGGGGTTCTTCTACATATAAGATCATAGGAAATCCCAGGACATAGTGTCTATAATACTTTAATAAGCTCACATAGTTGCTGTCACAAACTACAGACTCCACACAAATATCACTGACTAGTTGGATATTCATTTCCCACTGAGCAAACTATTTCTGTTCTTACAGCATTCATATAAATACATTTTTACCAGGATTTTGCTTTGGCTAACCTTATTTCTTTATTTACATTTGTCAATTAAACTCATGAATGCAACTGTTTATGTCAAAAAAATGTGTGTTCTACCTGTAGCCCTGGTTGTCCTGAAAATAAAATGGTAAAACACTTCATAGTGAGGCTAATGTAGATAAATGAAGGAGATAAATGAAAAGCCGATTTTTGCTTGGGTCTCAGGACTCTTAGAGTTAAAGCACCCACTAGAGTCGATTGACGCACCCATGCATCACACGGTGACATCATTTTGAATATTGAATAGCTCCCCGAGTGTTCAAGCTAGAGACTTACTTGTAGTGGCTGCAGCTCAATCCCCTCTTTCTGTCGATATAAAGTTTGTGCCTATTCCATAACATGGGCTTGTGAAGCGGCCTTTTTCACATGAGAAGATCCGGACAAGACAATCGTCTCGAAATCGTCTGTAAAACCCGAACTGTGTGAGCTAGAAACTAATAAGTCACCGCCATCGAAAGATGAGACTCTCACGAACACTACAGTGTTGGTTGTTTGGCATCTACAAGCTGTACGGCAGTCATCTGAACGTCTTGCGGACGTCTTCATTTCGATGAGATCTTCTCACAAAACCGACTGTCCAGACCGAACCTTTGGAGCTACAAACTAATATGTCACCAATATCAAAAGGGGAGACATTCACGAAAATGAAGGTGTTCTGGTTTATGACGCACACAAGCTTCAGGGGAATCGTCTCAAGGGAAACCAGTACCGGGCTGTAAAATGTGCAAAAAGTTCATAGGGGGTCAAATGTGCCACAAATAATAATGTGCCACAAATAACGTGACCAAACATGGGTCAAATTTCTTTTTTTGTTGATAAAAAAAACACATCTCTCAGATATAGGACAGACACTTCAAAAACTTGTTCCTCATGATTTATTTTTTGACTTCTCTTGTTTTGCCATGTACAAATGTGTTATTCAATGCATTTTTATGGGCTATAGCAGTAAAGGCCAAATTCAATGTTTCATGAAATATATATCTATATATCTATCTATATATATATATATATATATATATATATATATATACATATATATATATATATATATATATATCTATCTATATATATATATATATATATATATATATATATATATATATATATATATGCCTACAGGGGTCCTAATATTCAAAATCAAATGGCTAAATTATAAACTTTATGATCGTCTTAAAACATTTCCATATTCTAGCTTAGTAGATATTGCGATCTAAGGGCTTAGACATACAGGGGCAACCGCAAAGTGAAATGTTGGTTTTTGATTGAGTTGTTAATTGAGAATAAGTCAGAAGAGATTGTTGGTAAGGAGTGATTGACAAGAAGTAATTTGTCTGCAAATAATTTAATGTCATCCTATCTAATCGTGAACATTTTTACAAGCATTGCAAAAGTCAGAATCCAAACAGTGACTGTGTGTAATAAATAGTACAAAATTCTAATCTTAATTTATCAACATTGTATTGTGCTTGCTCTGTAAGCAATCAAAAAATATTCTGCATCAGAGAAGTAGGAGTTCAAAGTTCAATATACAAAGTGGGACATAGGCTACTCTTCTCTCTACAATTGCACTCACACAACTTAACCTCTACTTCTAAATAGGTCATTCTTCAATGATAGACAGTGTAAGAAGTCTTTAACTGCCTTGCAAATCTAAAGATCCAACCGCCTTTCAAAAAACTGGATTGAATTTAGAGACGAAATGTGAATATTATTAAGTACAGTATATTATTTTGGGCTGGTATCCATTGTATGCGCGCTCTCTCCTTCGTTTCACTCCAGACCACATAGGTTAGTGTTGCTAGTGAAAGTCCACCTTGCATCTCATGTCTTATCACAGTATCATAGGCATCCTGTTGCGCACACACACACACATCACCTATGATATGACATCACTTCCAGAGTCACAGAAAGGACAGCAGCATCCAGTGCAATCACAGTGCTGTAGCGTTCCTCATATCCTCTCTACCTTTCCTTCTGTCCTTCTTTTTCTCTTGGCGAATCCCACTTGCAGTGTTTCAGGGTGTGGTCCTTCATTGTGGGGACCATGGTTTGTAGGGACAAAGGCCTGTCAGTCTCTCTGTGCTTGGTCAGCCTTCCATCCTGTAGAAGCCCAAACATTCCAGTTACTGTTTTCATGTTCTCGTGTTGTCTAATCCGCTCCTATCAGCCCTTGACGGCGTCAGTGGCGAGGGACTCCAGGAGGGATCGGTAAATGTCTGAGCGCAGGAAGCGAGGGTACGAGTCTCTCTCCATCAGCCCATAGACAATCTTCTGGGCATCGTCAAAGCACTGGAGTGTAGGATTCTTCACGGCCCTCTTGATCTGCTCCCTCGTGTGGTAGTCAATGTTTATCTGGAACAAGAGCAAGATTCATTTAGATTTAGAAAGTACAGATGCATTTCATATAGCATGTCTGTAAATAAAGATTTGAGGGGGGTTTAGTAACCAGATGATATTGATGAAATACATTGAAACATTAATGATGTTACAGAGAGTTCAAATGCAGTGTTGCTTTCTGTAGAAATGTCACTGCAGCTATTTAAATCTCTAGCATGTAGCCATGTACTGTAATACATACTGTATTATATCAGTCTTACCTCTTTAGGAGCCTCAGCCTTTATGAAATGCTCATATATTTTCTTTGCCTTCGATGACATTCTGAATGAAGACTTGATTTTCTTGTACTCCTCACACGTCAGCCAGAACTCAATGTTCTCATCGCTGAATTCAGACTTCAGAAAGGTTCTGAAGGTGGCCAGTCCATCTGTGGGGAAGAATAAAAACACACCAAAGCATGAAACAATGATACAGCCCCAAGCCTGGAAACACGTGCTGTTTTTGTTCCACATTTCTATCTTGCTGTTTTCAGTTAGATATTTTATCTAATTTAGCTACTTATCATGAACTATTTTGATCGTCTGATAAAGTGAAACTTACATTTAGACTCGAGGAGTCTCTCCAGTGACTGAGACCATTGTTGGGTATCTTCTAAACTTAGCCTGCTGGGAAGAAAATGTGTGGTGATTACTCAACTAGAATCAAATCTGGTTAAAAATAAAACTGGTATGGCAAAAGGGCACATAGAACCAACATAATTTGGAAACAATTATACCGCACAGTTATCAAGTGTGTTGCACCGTGTGCTTGCCTATGTGCGTGTGTGCGTGCCTGCTTTCTGAAGTTTAATTTGGATTCCCACCCACTAACACCAATGGATGCTACAACACACATGGTATTTGATTTTGAACAATAAAATATATGTAATATATATATATATATATATATATATATATATATATATATATATATATATATATATACATATATGTATATATATATATGTAAAATATATATATATATTTAAAATAATATAATAATAATAATAATAATAATAACAACAACAATTAGGATCAACACAGAGTAACAGTGTAAGGAAGGGTAAGAATCCTTACCTCTCAGAGGTGGATGAATGTGAGAACATGCATTGCAGTCGGCACATAAAGTTCTTTCCTCTATGGAGAGAAAAAAAGAGCGGTCATGATCGTCTCATAAAACAACTTATTCCATTGCTGTATATGGACATCTCAGTATATAGTATCTAGGTAGAAGGTATTCACAGGTTTAGTATAACATATGCAGTGTTTATATACAATGTGTGGCCTATAGTATGTAGTATGACGCTAATACATATGTACAAGCATTGTATGACAAAACTATACAAAATATTTAGTATTTAGAAAGTATATGACAAATCCATAGTATTATGAGAGTACATTGAATATATGGCCTAATATTTACAAAATATACAAAAGCTCCACAATACATTTTCCAAAATTGCCAGCTGTCGAGAGTATAAAAAAGCTATAAGCTACACTCACAAGTTCTTGTTCCTCCTTGTTCCTCCTCCTGTCGTCCTGCTCCATATTGAAGTGCTGTGTTTGTGTCAGTGTTTCTGTGATGATTAGGTTGGGCATGTTTTAACTCCACACTCTCTGTCCCCTGCTGCTGCTCATGCTGGGGTGAAACACTCTCTGTATAGATGGGTCTCCCTCCACCTCAGGTCTTTATATGCAGGGCTGGAAGGTGAAACACTGAAACATCACTGACTCAGCCCAGTGAACCGTAGAAAGAGAGGAAGCCCCTATGCTCTCTCTCTCTCTCTCTCCCTGTGACATGCGCTCTCTGTCTTTTTGCGACACTCTCTTTCTCCCTCCTCTCTCTCTCTCTCTCTCTCTCTCTCTCTCTCTCTCTCTCTCTCTCTCTCTCTCTCTCTCTCTCTCTCTCTCTCTCTCTCTCTCTCTCTCTCTCTCTCTCTCTCTCTCTCTCTCTCTCTCTCGCTCTCTCTCTCTCTCTCTCTCTCTCTCTCTCTCTCTCTCTCTCCGGGCAGCCTAGCTGCTCCTCGTTCAAAGTGTGCTCTTTATGTCCACAGTATTTTTAGTCTGAGCTGCTAAAATGCAAATGACAGAGACATAGTGATAGGCAAATAATGACCTTCGCTTGGTACGTGTTTTGATACGCTGTTGAAATGTCATTGGGATGTTTCAGCTCTCATACTGTATCCAGCAGCAAGGTGTATCTTTACTAGAATATATGATGATTAAATTCAATATGCACAGTCAGCTGTTTAGTTTGTAGATTGTGGGTTTATAGCCTTTTCATAGAGTAACCAGAGTCATATAGACAACTCATGGCCAATGTGCATATGACTCTAGGCAGCCATGTCCAATGACCTGTCCCTTGTCATTCTGCACAGTAACTGACGTGGTTCTCCTCAACTTACCCAAAGATGGCCACAAGCAGTCAAGCACAACCAAGTGACACCAAAACATGTCCAGTTATAGTTAATGTGCCTTGTGCCCTCTAGTCCACACCACCACACAACTACCTTTACATCTTACAATAAAAACTGATCAGAGGTTTTAAATGAACACACCACAATCACCTGTGTGGTTGACACCATAAATAAGCTTTTTTAAATGTTATTACATTGTCCTGCAAGGGTTGCTGAATCTCCTCTCTACTTCTGCTTTACACCAATATGAACAATATCCGTTCTAGAAGTTCCTGAGTGACGGTATTGAGTAACTCAGACAGTATCAGAAATACACTGCACATTACTCACTTCCCTTCGGCTGTCAAGGCAACCGTTTGGGACAGAGGAAAACAGCGTCAGACTCTGTGTGAAGGACAAAGTGGTGTGACGTTGTCGTGATGCAGGAGAGGTGAGGTCTCTGTCATCTAGCAAGAACATCCCCTCATACACTACCATTCACTTCGAAATGTTCTTGTTTTCGAAAGAAAAGCAATTTTTTTGTCCATTAAAATAACATCAAATTGATCAGAAATACAGTGTAGATGCTCCAGATACTCAACTAGTCTCAAGAAGGCCAGTTTTATTGCTTCTTTCATCAGCACAACAGTTTTCAGCTGTGCTAACATATAATTGCAAAAGGGTTTTCTAATGATCAATTAGCCTTTTAAAATGATAAACTTGGATTAGGAAACACATCGTGCCATTGGAACACAGGACTGATGGTTGCTGATAATGGGCCTCTGTACGCCTATGTAGATATTCCATAAAAAATCAGCCGTTTCCAGCTACAATAGCCATTTACAACATTAACAATGTCTACACTGTATTTCTGATCAATTTGATGTTATTTTAATGGACCAAAAAAAACAAAAACGTTTCGAAGTGACCCCAAACATTTGAACGGTACTGTATGTTGTTTAATTTAATATATTATACCATGCTATCGTCTTACTGAGCAAATAAATAGCAAGAGAAGTCGCTATTGTCTGGTCTTCCCTCTATCCAATAGTCCTCATTGAAAATAACAACTCTCACATAAGACATTCCCTTTGAAGACTGCTTTTAGTATTTAGTATTTTATTAGGATCCCCATTAGCTATTGCTGAAGCAGCAGCTACTCTTCCTGGGGTCTATTTATAACCTTGTATGTAGTAATAACATTTAGTTAATCTCATAATCATCGTGCAATGTTCAATTGAAGATCCTGCTGCGTTAGCCTCCAGACATTTGTCTTTTATGCGGGTAGGACATCTAGACGGAGAGAGGAAAGTGCATAGTGTGCCATGCTGATGCTAAAAGTCATCACAAAACAGTTGTTCCTTGGTGATGAGATTACTTCCCTAACAAAGGGACACATTCAGGCCAATTTGCCATGCATCAGAGCATCCACTGACTCCAATCCACTGTTGGGTGTTCTGGGTCAAACTAACAGTTATTCTTAGAGCTGTCCAGATTGCCTTTTTAAGACACAACTTTGAGAAATAGAGCCATCTACAGAGTGGGGTCAACGGTGAAAGGGCTAATTTTTCCAACTTCAAGATACCGTCGCTGGGCTGGCTCTGGCCAATTAGCTGAGACAGCTGACGTGTGATCACAACAGACTTACAGGCAGGCAGGCAGGCAGCAGGCTGTGGAAAAAGATTTTCTCCGATTCTCCCTGCCCACCGACCACACGCTATTACTCAGTGTCACAGGACAAATTAAAGATAACTCTTCATCCTGACAACATTTACATCCTGATTTATGAAAGTATACTGTATATTTAAACTGACAGGCTAAATCCATGCTATATTAGTATTAAGAGTTAAATGAATAACAGGCATTCATGTTTCATATTGTTGACAGATCCATATCATGAGTGTCAAATAAGCATGAAATGAAAATACTGATTTTTTCCTTTGCCACCAAAAATAACACTTTCATGGAATATTTAAAAGCCTTTTAACCATACGTAACAAATTTCTGTAACCATTTGTAATGTAAGTGTCACGCCCTGGCTCTGGGGACTCTTAAATGTTGAGCCAGGGTGTGGATTTGCTATGTTTAGTTTTTCTATGTTTTTGTTCTAGATCGTTTGATCTATGTTGGCCAGGGTGGTTCCCAATCAGAGGCAGCTGTAGCTCGTTGTCTCTGATTGGGAACCATACTTAGGCAGCCTGTTTTGCACTAGTCTTTGTGGGATCTTGATCCGTAAAGGTTTGTTGTGTTATAACCTCAGGACTTCACGTATCGTTTGTTTGTTGTTTTTTGTCGTTAAGTACGTTAAATAAAAGTATGTACGCTTATCACGCTGCGCCTTGGTCTGTGTCTTCAGTCAACGATCGTGACAGAAGATCCCACCATAAGAGGACCAAGCAGCGTGCCCAGGAGGAGAAGATGGCGATGTCGCAGGTGGGCAAATGGTGGTCTTGGGAGGAGATATTTGTGGGGAAAGGGCCATGGGCAAAGGTGAATGCCCAGGCAGGAGAGGAGACAGAGAGCAGCAGCGGCAACGCAGAGGGTACCGGCCGGGGAGGAAGCCCGAGAGACAGCCCCAATAATTTTATTGGGGGGGGCTAAAAGGGTGTTTGGCGGAGCCACGTACTGTGCCGCGAGTGTTCCGGCACAGTCCTGTACGTCCTGTGCTAGCACCACGCACGTGTCGTGCTAAGGTGGGCATGCAGCTAGGACGGGGTGTGCCGGCTCAACGCTCGTGGCTTCCAGTACCCCTCCTCGGTCCTGTATATCCTGCGCCAGTGCCACGTGCTGTAGCGCCAGTACGAGTGCACAGCCCTGTACGTCCTGTGCTGATGCCTCACACATATTGTGTGGAAATAGGCATTCAGCCAGGACGGGTTGTGTCAGCTCTCCGCTCCAGACCTCCAGTCCGCCTCCACAGTCCGGCCCGGCCCGTTCCGGCTCCCCACACCAAGCCAATGGTGCGTGTTCCCAGTCCAGCCCGGCCTGTTTCTGCTCCCCGCACCAAGCCAGTGGTGCGCGTCGCCAGCCCGGTCCGGCCTGTTCCTGTCCCTCGCACCAAGCCAGTGGTGCGCGTCGCCAGCCCGGTCCGGCCTGTTCCTGTCCCTCGCACCAAGCCAGTGGTGCGCGTCGCCAGCCCGGTCCGGCCTGTTCCTGTCCCTCGCACCAAGCCAGTGGTGCGCGTCGCCAGCCCGGTCCGGCCTGTTCCTGTCCCTCGCACCAAGCCAGTGGTGCGCGTCGTCAGGCCGGTTCCGGCCCGTTCCTGCTCCCCGCACCAAGCCAGTGGTGCGTGTGTCCAGTCCGGCACGGCCCGTGCCTGTTCCACCGGGGTCCGGTCCAAGTCCAGTCAGCGGATCCACTCCGGAGCCAAAGCAATCCGCTCCACCGGTGTCCAGTCCAGCTCCGGCCAGCAGGGCCAGACCAGATCAGGGGCACAACGGGGGGGTGGAGAGAGAGTGGTGGTCACGCCCGGAGCCGGATCCGCCTCCGAGGCGGAATGCCCACCCGGCCCCTACCCTCTTGTGTTTGTGTGGCGCGGTCGCAGTCCGCACCTTTGGGGGGGGGGGGGGGGGGTACTGTCACGCCCTGGCTCTGGGGACTCTTAAATGTTGAGCCAGGGTGTGGATTTGCTATGTTTAGTTTTTCTATGTTTTTGTTCTAGATCGTTTGATCTATGTTGGCCAGGGTGGTTCCCAATCAGAGGCAGCTGTAGCTCGTTGTCTCTGATTGGGGACCATACTTAGGCAGCCTGTTTTGCACTAGTCTTTGTGGGATCTTGATCCGTAAAGGTTTGTTGTGTTATAACCTCAGGACTTCAATTATCGTTTGTTTTTTGTTGTTAAGTACGTTAAATAAAAGTATGTACGCTTATCACGCTGCGCCTTGGTCCGTGTCTTCAGTCAACGATCGTGACAGTAAGTCCTTCCATTTAGACATTTTGTACCTTCTGTTCTTACCTAAAACTATTCCCAGACTTACATTTTTTACGCCAACGCCACTTTTGATGCATCAGTCAGTCAAGAGGTTTGAATGAATGTACTGTTTAGCACTCTGAATCATTGACACTACTCATCACCACACACCACTCATCTCTAACACTCAATGCTTCTCCATACTCTATATTAATTTATTATTCTTCTCCAACTCATAAGTCATTTCCTGTGGTCATTATTTTTCACTTCATGTTGGGATCTTCCAGTTCTTTCCTCAGGATCTAAAGTCTCATGTTTCCATGACTCGTTTGGAATCCTCCTTATTTGGACTTGGTGAATCTTGACTCACAAATTCTTGACCCCTAACCTATACCAGAGGGTCCTGGCTTTGTGTCTGAGCCCCAGGTAGGAGTCTGACCTGAGGAACCTGGGGTACAAGTCCCTCTCCATCAGTTTGTACACATGTCTCACTGCCTCGTCAAAGAAGCACAGACGAGGAGCCTTCATGGACCTGTTGATCTTCTCGTGGATGTAGTCCCTCAGTTGGTAGAGCATGGCATTTGCAATGCCAGGGTTGTGGGTTTGTTTCCCACGGGGGACCAGTATGAAAAAAAAATATATATGTATGTAGTCTGCTAAATGACAAAAAAAATGGTTTTTAAATGTGGTGGTCAACGTTGATCTGTAGGGGGGAAACCATGACAATGAGTGCCAAGGGAAAGTTCTACACACATTTGTGCAGCTAATGTTATGAAAAGCCTGAGCTGAGTGATATGGTCACCCTAAGCTTGCCAATTCATTCATTCACTGCGGGAGCTTGTTGTTATCATATCTTGTCCCATCAGCTTGTTATCTGTATTTTTGATGGAAGGATTTTATCACGTCAGAAAGTTACAATGGTTTTCAAATTATTCTAATGATAGGCTAAGTTATCTTTGAAATAGTCAATTTCCCACATCAGCAAAGTACATGGAATTACATAGTCACACCTTAGGAATTATAGCTATATTTGTGATCATGCTACTTTAGCTTGTATTATGTTAGTATTTTAGATAACTGCATCCAGATACTGCCAAGGTGAAAGCTGAAGCATAGCCTGACTAACTGACCTCTCTCTGGGCCTGGGGATGGAGGAACTCCTGGTAGATCTCTGTTGCTTTCCAGGACAGGTCAGCTGGTGAGGTGGTATTTCTGTAGTCTCTGCATGCTAGCCAAAATTCAATATTCTCCTCACTGAATTCAGACTGCAGGAAGGCTCTGAAGGCTGCAAAGCACCCTGGGGGATAATTGATGCTAAAGTCAGAAGGTGGTCTAATCAGACTGTCCTATTGAAGATAATGAATGTACTCTGGACCAACATAGGTAAAACAGTTGTCAATTATTTTGTCCTTCAACAAGTTCTCAAGAGTTGGTTGAATTCTTCTACTGTCCTCTTGACTTAAAAAGATTGAAACAAATTTTGGGGGGATTATATGGGTTTTGTAAGTCAATATTACTAAGTAAGCTATTTGACATGTTATTGTTGTGAAATAGTCTCCACTGTTGCCATACTTACTTGATTTTTGTAGAAAAGGACTCATCATTTATCTTTTGTGCCAGAATACACTGGATGTCTTTTTCTGCTTAGAAGGATATCGATCCTGTGGAAATTGAGGAAGTAGTATCATAACACAAACACAAACGTATCATGAACTGCGATTTAAAGGTCCCTTTCCTAGATAGATAATTTAGCTTACCTTCTTGTCTGTGTCCTATTTTGCAGTATATCCTTAATTTCATAGATCCGTATCTCTGAAAACAATAGTTTGGGTATCTTCACATAATTGACAGCGTTTCCTCCTAGGAGTTAGCTGTAGACCGTATGGTCTTAGTAAACATTCCAGGCCCATCCTGGGCAGGTATTTAGCGTCTCAGGAGAGGTGTGTTATGCTGACGTTTGGGGTGTGCTGGTGCAGCCCCCTAGATGCCTCGGGTATAAACACACAGCTTACCGAAACTCACCTAGGAAGTAACATCTTTGGCTCATGGATATTTACATTCCTGTAAGATTCCTGTTCCAAATATTTACAAATGTTTGTTTTTTTGTGAAATATTTCCTAAAGTGTTTGTGTTTTACAGATATATTACAATAGCACACTATATGAAGACACATCTTGCTCATTCAACACTATAATAATTCCCTCTGAAGACATTGCATGTTAAGGAGCAGATGTTGAGAGCAGTGTCTGTCTGCCCACCTTAATAATCTTCAGTGTTTACTCACAGCTATACTCCTCCACATGTCTACTTCCTGAGAACATCTGTCATTTACTGTGAATAGTAAAAACGGAACTTAAATAAGATGACAAATAATATGTAATGGTGAAAGGAGGCATGGCAGTCTATTTCCTCTCAAATATCTGAATGGGTAGCCGTTAGTTACACTGTTATGCTGTTAACATGTGCGCATAACATGCACACGGGCAGACACACACACACACACACACACACACGCACGCACGCACACACACACACACACTTACAAACTCACATCAAATGTTTTTATAAAGCTCTTTTAACATCAGCAGATGTCACAAAGTGCTTATACAGAAACCCAACCTAAAACCCCAAACAGCAAGCAATGCAGATGTAGAAGCACTGTGGCTAGGAAAAACTCCCTAGAAAGGCAGGAACCTAGGAAGAAACCTAGAAAAGAACCAGGCTCTGAGGGAAGCCAGTCCTCTTCACACACACACACACACACACACACACACACACACAGTCTTCTACAGCTAACCGGTGGGGACACACAATTAAGTCCCATTCAAAATCCTATTTTCCCTAACTCCTAACCCTAACCCCAACCCTTAACGTAATGTTTTAACCCTAACACTAATTCTAACCTTAACCCTAAACCCCCTAGAAATAGCATTTGACCTCGTGGGGACTAACAAAATCTCCCCGTTTGTTTAAACACGTCCACACACACACACACACACACATACACACCCACACACGGCTTGTGACTCAGAGAATATGAAATGTCATGCAGTTTGTGGTAGTGGAAATGGTAAGATAGAACCCCAGTAGGAAATAGTTAATATACTCACATGGATGTGACCTTTTGTGGTGATTTTTGTTACTTGTATTATGTGTTTTGCATCAATAATGTAATAATAGGGTTATTAATGGAGTAATAATTCCTTAACATTTTTTAAACTTCATTTAACTGTTGAACTAACTGATGGAATAGTTTGTTGTACACTCATTCTTCAATTAGATGTATGCAGATATTATGAGTATACACAATAAGAGATTACCTTAACTAAACTAATATAGGTGTGTCTTGGTGAATCAGATTAGGACAAGGATTAATAAATGAGTCACGTCCTAGGTATATACTGTAGTGTGTGCACACAGCATTATGGCTCTCCAGTTTATTATTTAGCAGACTCTTATTCAGAGCGACTCACAGGAGCAAATATGGTTAAGTGTCTTGCTCAAGGGCTAAGACAGATTTTTCACCTAGTCGGCTCAGGGATTTGAGCCAGCAACCTTTCGTTTACTGGCCGAACACTCTTAACCAGTAGACTACCTCCCGCCCCATACACACCAATGACCAGCCCCATATCACTACCAATGTGTTGACGGTATCAATAACAGACTCTGTTCCACATGTGCTGGGAAGGTGTGAAAGAAAACACAACAATGATATTCACCCTCAGGGAAGGGGATACATTTTAATCTAAGATTTTGAATCTGAGATGCATGACTGGTTCGAAAGAGAAGTAATCTACACTGATCAAAAATATATACACAACATGCAACAATTTCAAAGATTTTACTGAGTTACAGTTCATATAAAGAAATCAGTCAATTTAAATAAATTGATTAAGCCCTAATCTATGGATTTCACATGACTGGGAATACAGATATGCATCTGTTGGTCACAGATAACTTTTTTTTAAAGGTAGGGGCGTGGATCAGAAAATCTGTCAGTATCTGGTGTGAGCACAATTTGCCTCATGCAGCGCGACACATCTCCTTTGCATAGATTTGATCAGGATGTTGATTGTGGCCTGTCGAATGTTGTCCCACTCCTCTTCAATGGATGTGCGAAGTTGCTGGATATTGGCGGGAACCGGAACACGCTGTCATACACGTCCATCCAGAGCATCCCAAACATGCTCAATGAGGTTTGAATGGCACAACAATGGACCTCAGGATCTCGTCACGGTATCTCTGTGCATTCAAATTGCCATCGATAAAATGCAATTGTGTTCATTATCCGTAGCTTATGCCTGCCCATACCATAACCCCACCGCCACCATGGGGCACTCTGTTCACAATGTTGACATCAACAAACCGCTCGCCACACGCGACCATACACGCTTTCTGCCATCTGCCCGGTACAGTTGAAACCGGGATTAATCCGTGAAGAGCACACTTTTCCAGCGTGCCAGTGGCCATCGACGGTGAGCATTTGCCCACTGAACTCGGTTACAACGCCGAACTGCAGTGAGGACAACGAACACGTAGATGAGCTTCCCTGTGACGGTTTCTGACAGTTTGTGCAAAAATTCTTCGGTTGTGCAAACCCACATTTTCATCAGCTGTCCGGGTGGCTGGTTTCAGATGATCCCGCAGGTGAAGAAGCCGGATGTGGAGGTCCTGGGCAGGCGTGGTTACACGTGGTCTGCGGTTGTGAGGCCGGTTGGACGTACAGTGAGGGAAAAAAGTATTTGATCCCCTGCTGATTTTGTACGTTTGCCCACTGACAAAGAAATGATCAGTCTATAATTTTAATGGCAGGTTTATTTGAACAGTGAGAGACAGAATAACAACAAAAAAATCCAGAAAAACACATGTCAAAAATGTTATAAATTGATTTGCATTTTAATGAGGGAAATAAGTATTTGACCCCTCTGCAAAACATGACTTAGTACTTGGTGGCAAAACCCTTGTTGGCAATCACAGAGGTCAGACGTTTCTTGTAGTTGGCCACCAGGTTTGCACACATCTCAGGAGGGATTTTGTCCCACTCCTCTTTGCAGATCTTCTCCAAGTCATTAAGGTTTCGAGGCTGACGTTTGGCAACTCGAACCTTCAGCTCCCTCCACATATTTTCTATGGGATTAAGATCTGGAGACTGGCTAGGCCACTCCAGGACCTTAATGTGCTTCTTCTTGAGCCACTCCTTTGTTGCCTTGGCCATGTGTTTTGGGTCATTGTCATGCTGGAATACTCATCCACGACCCATTTTCAATGCCCTGGCTGAGGGAAGGAGGTTCTCACCCAAGATTTGACGGTACATGGCCCTGTCCATCATCCCTTTGATGCGGTGAAGTTGTCCTGTCACCTTAGCAGAAAAACACCCCCAAGCATAATGTTTCCACCTCCATGTTTGACGGTGGGGATGGTGTTCTTGGGGTCATAGGCAGCATTCCTCCTCCTCCAAACACGGCGAGTTGAGTTAATGCCAAAGACCTCCATTTTGGTCTCATCTGACCACTACACTTTCACCCAGTTCTCCTCTGAATCATTCAGATGTTCATTGGCAAACTTCAGACGGGCATGTATATGTGCTTTCTTGAGCAGGGGGACCTTGCGGGCGCGGCAGGATTTCACTAACTGTTGTCACCTTCTCACCAAGCTGCTTGGTGATGGTCTTGTAGCCCATTCCAGCCTTGTGTAGGTCTACAATCTTGTCCCTGACATCCTTGGAGAGCTCTTTGGTCTTGGCCATGGTGGAGAGTTTGGAATCTGATTGATTGATTGCTTCTGTGGACAGGTGTCTTTTATACAGGTAACAAGCTGAGATTAGGAGCACTTCCTTTAAGAGTGTGCTCCTAATCTCAGCTCGTTACCTGTATAAAAGACACCTGGAAGCCAGAAAACTTTCTGATTGAGAGGGGGTCAAATACTTATTTCCCTCATTAAAATGCAAATCAACTTATAACATTTTTGACATGCGTTTTTCTGGATTTTTTTGTTGTTATTCTGTCTCTCACTGTTCAAATAAACCTACCATTAAAATTATAGACTGATAATTTATTTGTCAGTGGGCAAACATACAAAATCAGCAGGGGATCAAATACTTTTTTCCCTCACTGTATGTAATGGAACTGAAGTTGAGGATGGAAAGGAGGCCACCAACACATGGAGCATTGTGCTCAAGCTAAATTGATCAATCAATCAATAATCAACATATAATCACCTAATGATCAACCCCTTGATTAGCTGACTCAGGTGTCTTAGTGCTGGGCTGGAACAAATGCCTGCACACACATCGGAAGGGTTGGGCTACAAGTTTTTTATGATTTCATCACAGGGTGTGTATCTACCAGTCAGTCATGATGTTGCATCATAGGATGCAGACATTGGGACATGACTTGTAATCCAAAGGAAACATGATTGAAAGTAAATTATTGATACTGTAAATGGCTCCATCTGTATTTTTACCCTCTCACTTTGACACATTATAATAAGCAATTACTTCAGTCAAATGTTTTGATTGTTTTACATTCCCGAGTGGCGCAGCGGTCTAAGGCACTGCATCTCAGTGCTTGAGGCGTCACTACAGACCCCCTTGTTCGATTCCAGGCTGTTTCACAACCGGCCGTGATTGGGAGTCCCATAGGGCAGCGCACAATTGGCCCAGCGTCGTCCGGGTTTGGCCGGTGTAGGCCATCATTGTAAATAAGAATTTGTTCTTAACTGACTTGCCTATTTAAATAAAGGTAAAATAATAAAATAAAATAAAAAGTCAACATCTTCTTCATTGTATTACTTACTTCCTATATAAAAGTTAATAGTCACCACTATGGGGCAACTAAATGTCACTAAAATTACCATTATTTATATTTGTAGACTATGATCTAAAGGTTAAACCCTGACAGAATGATCTTACTTGTGATAGCTGATTGGACATTCCTAAATGTCTAGCAGAAGTATGCTGTGCCATTGTATCTACCAGCAAAGACAAACCCTCAATGAGCAGCTATCCCTCTTCCTGCCTCTCTCTCTCTCTCTCTCTCTCTCTCTCTCTCTCTCTCTCTCTCTCTCTCTCTCTCTCTCTCTCTCTCTCTCTCTCTCTCTCTCTCTCTCTCGCTCTCTCTGAAGTGGAGCCTCAGCCTATGACTCCTACTAGGAGCTCTTTAGACAGCTGGCTGATTTAATTTAGTGGTAATTCAATGATAATGAGATGGTGTGGTACCAAGAAAGAGGTCCTAGTTGTGGTTGATAACATATTACTTTGGTTTACACAGAATGCACTCAAATCAACTTGCACCTAACCACCTCTGATATGACTGCAAACAGAACTAACGCCTCAGGATGTCAATGAAACCGTTTATTTTCCCTCCGATTACACTTTTTTTGGCAATCCCTATTGCAAAAGTGCTACTGATTTTAACTCATTTTAGCAACACAGCATAAATTGTGAAATTCAGTATTTCAATATTCCAAACATACAGAAAGAAGACTGTCTTGCCTCAGTTCTGATTCTTGAGAGGTTCTTACTGTTGTCAATACTATCTGACCTAATATCTGACCTACTAGCAGGAATTGTTGCAGTGCACTAGCACCTCACTTTTATTTAGCAAACAAATTATCTTTACAATAATTACTATTTGCGTAGTGTAAGAACAGGAAGGCAGACTACTATTGTGTTACAACATGGAGGTATAGTAGACAATGTGAACAGCCCTATTATCAGATAAGCATTGTAGCTACAGTATATTGGGATAAATTGCAAATATGTCATGGACAATCTCATCTAAGGGGTGCCAATTATATTGTCGAACTACACAAAGCAACAATAAAATGACAGTGTGCTGCTGATGCTTTATTGTCGTATAAAGCAAGTGGACGTGCACACACTTCCTATTCTGCTGCCTCTCATGATGTACACACCTACGATAGTTGAGGTTATCACAGTTTGTGATGCAGGACTCACTGTGGGTGCTTCTCAATAGTAAGAAGTGTCTTCCTGTTCTCCTCCTTTCCTTTCCCTGAAATCGGAAAACTGGTGGAGAGGTGAAAGCAATATGGTGGATGTCAGCTAGGAATTTGCTTTCAGTTCATAGATGGCAGTACATGTAGAGGAAAGGAGAAGAGGAAAGGAAGCAAGTTACGACTATTGAGACCATGCTATGAGCGAAAGCTGAGAGGATGAGGGGACTGTTCTCTCAGATAACTTGCCTTTCAGGAGAGAGTGCTACCCTGTCTCACAGAGCTGGAGACAACAGAAGCAGAAACCAGTTGGGGTTGGTTTCAGTGCAACTCCTGTCTATTGAGTTGGACATGCATGGGTTTCTTAGTGTTCAACTCAATTCAATTTTATTCCAAGTATTGTTTGTAGGAAACATTTGATAATAACTGGTATCTAAGCTAGAAATTGAAAAAGAGGGAGTGGTGCATGAAGAAATATTAAGCTGAAAGTGTGTGCCTGTGTATGTGCGTGTGTGTGTTTGAAGGGGGAAAACCTGTGTGCTAGAGAGCTGGCACCCATTGTCAGAGCTGCAGGGTGTTGGGATGAGGGACACCATTCTTCACAGCTCTGAGGACAGGCTGGGAGTCTGTGTTGCAAGTAATTTAGCGAAACCCTTGCAGACTTCCTCTGAACTGAGGTGGAAGTGAAACAGCTTGGCATCCAAGGAAACACAGGGGATTCAGGCAGAAGTCAGACTGACAGTTTCACATTGTGTGGTTTCTGAAATCCCCTCAGAGAAAACCCGCTCAGGCGTTACGGTCAAAATCCTCATGTGTGTCTGGTTGACTGGTTGCAAGAGACTTTATTTACTTGTTCACATAAGTGAAAAAAGTTTATGCAATAGCGTTATTCAAAGATAAAATAGGTCCCTGTTCAATGTTTAGGTTAAGACAAAATCCAAATTTAAGTTGTTCCATGATCTATTTGTTGTTGAATTTGTCTTTGAAACTTGACTCTTTAGATGAATCAATTGTACTGAAACATTTTTAACATAAGATAAGTTATTGCTGCTGTAAGAGGGCAGAAACTTGCATTTGAAATGCTGTCTTTGTTGCCATCTAGTGGCTATTAATAAGAAACAGAGCGACGTACAGTACATTCAGTAGCAGAGTAATGCTGAGAATGGAGAACATATGATTCAATAAATACATTTGAAAAAATCTAATCTAACTTTCCTCAGATACTGACTGACCAAACAAACCTGCAAACCCTTCATCATAGTAAATGCAAACAGATCAGTATCTAGCAAAGCAGCATATGCAGTAAGGGAATCAGAGGTGAGGAGTGTGTGTGTTTGTGTGTGTACACACAAGCATGTGTTCAGACTGGGGTTGTTCAGAACGAACTGGGGATAAGGCAGGGGTTGGAACCAAAATTATTTTCCAATCGTTTCGTTCTGAACAGAAAATCTATTTTTTTTTTCAGTTTCGTTCCACTGTTCCGACCAGGAAAATAAAGTTCTGAACCGGTTCCAACAAAAAAAAAAGTAACAGTTAATGTTTTTATTTTAACCTGTGAAATCAACCATTTTTTACATTTAGCTTATTAAATTACTTCACCAATCAGTGTGGATAGAGCAAGTAAGCTAGTTATTTACATGCGTGATGGATAGACAAGTGTAGCCTATAGGGCAAGATGCGACTGAAATTTTGCGGGTGGGGGAGAGAGCCAGAGAGGGTTGAGGTGGAGGCTTGAAGTGCTGGGCATCTTGTTATGCCATGCATTATATGAATTAAGTCCTAGGGGGAGTGGCTTATATGGAGGAACTTTGAATGTCCTTTGAGCTAGTTAGCTAACAAGCTTGAGCTAGCTAGCTAACACGCTTGTGTGTGCAGTGGCACCATACTTAAAAAATACTTCTTACCTTTCTGTACCTCTTAAATGTAATGGCAAAATTTAGATTTCCACCTAAATAGACATACCCAAAAGTAACTGCTATTCATGTGTAATTACATTATTCTGACATTCCAAAACTTGGTATATTTGGAAAGAAGACATCTGGGAAATTTTGGGAAATGATCAGAAGATAGATAGGAGTTACATAGGTCAGAATACACAAGATCAAACACATAAAAAATAACCGTTTTTATTTTGAAAGTCATCTTTCTTTGACAAGCTATGTGAATTATTGATTCCCAGAGCTAGAAACACATCAGATTGCTTCCACATGTGAACACTATCAGAAAAAAAATGGGATTGATAGCCCTAACAACTAGAAATGGGCAGATGTTTTAGTAAGTGGTGTCAAGTGTGGTAATTGCACTGTTTTTGCACACTGGATGTGCCTAAAAGTTATTGTTCTCTACAAAAACTAAATTTCTACAACACCAACCTCTCTCAAACATTGTGGTGGTGTCGGGGGACATACAGGGGATATCCAAGTGTTTTTTCAACCTCTCTAAAGTGCCTGAACGTTTAGCCTAGGTATATTTTTAATGCGCAAAGATATAGTCACTCGGTGGACATTCAATGTTGCCATTAAGTCATACATCGTCAGATAACATTGACAATAGGCTAGATTTGTTCCTACAAACGTTAAGATTAATTTCATATCCCCCATGTAGCTCAAACACAGACCAAATCAAAGCTTACCTTGTAAGATGTTTGCTGTTTGGTGAAAACGTTGTGTAAAATAAACATTTTGACTCTCATGGCTGGTGATCAATAACGGTAGGTCACAGGCAGATGTATAAGACATCCTCATAATCTGTGGAGTTCTGGCTGTTGGTGTGCATCGATTTATTCCTTGTTTATTTTCATTTATGCTTCACAACACTAACCGGAACGTAGGTAGCAGCCATCTTGAAACGAGGTTATCGGCTCAGCCTGCCCTTATACATTCGAATGCTATATATGGTAGTAAGTCACACCAAAGCTTTTAAGGCACATATCAATAGCCAAGATACTCAGCTTTCTGCAGACACCATGCTTTTACAGATAGGAGCTACCGTTCTCATACCAGACTGAATTGAATAAAAATGATCGAAAAGGGTCCCTAAATATGGGGACTTTACATTTAAGAGGATAATAAATCCAACTTGAAACGTGATAACTAGGCCTATGGTATCCTTAACTTGCATTGGAAAAAGTGAATCCATTCTTCTCTTGCTAATTAAAAATCTCTCCCCTTATCTTCTGAATCAAGCTTGCAATATCAGTACATTAGCCTATGCTTCAGAGGGGGGAGGGGCAGGTTGCCTAAACACGCACAGGCAAAGATTGTCAGCTTGCAGGCAGACACTGGAATATGTTTCTGAGTGAGAGAGTGAAGGCTTAGCATATAGGCGCTTTGTTGTGTTTTGTTGTGGGACTAGAAAAAAATGCCTGGAATGTAAAATAACATTATTAATCCGTTTCCATGCTTTTAAAATAATGGTTCTGTTCTGGAACAGTATGGATCACTTTCGTTCCAGTATTCTGTTTCTGTTTCTTGAAAATTGTTGTTATTTCCCGGTGTTCTGTTATGTTCCCTGCGGTTCCAACCCCTGGGATAAGGTACGTTCCCAGATAATGTAAGAAAGCCATTTCTAAACCTTTAAAGCTTAGTATTAGAGTGCTGGAAGCCCTACTGCAGGAGCTAAGCTGTGAAAGGAGTTCAGCCTTCCCCAGTCAGGAGCAGGGACAATTTGTGGGACTCAGCAGAGTCCCAGACACCTTATCTCCCTCCCTCCGTGAGCTACTTTACCAGACACAAAGTCCTAGGGAGTTATCTCCTCCGCAGCCCAGAGTAGTCCTACCTGCTGGGTCCTCGACACCTCCCTCCCTCCCCTCCCTGCCTGCTTCCCAACTCAGCAACCAGCCCTCACAGGGGTCCATCAGAATAGGGACGGAATGGAATAAGATTGCTGTCTTCTCACAGTTAGGCAGGTGGGCGTTTGTCCTTCACACACACACACACACACACACACACACACACGCACACACAGAGAGAGATGGAAGAGAGGATTTCAAAACTATACTTCATCCCAATGTCCCCGGCCCTCTGCCAACCCAGAGGGATCTGTGGCTTGGATGGCATGAAGCCTCTAGTCATGTGGTGAGATTTCACACACAATGTTGATGTCTGTCCCTACCTGCTCTACGTTGTTTATGCAAGCAGGGTTTAAAGGAATAAACACAGAAAAGTGTTTCTCTATGTAATGCCAACTTGAGCTAGGCTACCGAACATGAATTCACGATAAACTTGGAACTTTAAGTAATGTTTCTTGGTTTCCAGACCCAGTATGCAGTGTTATTGTCTTTTCTTTAGGCCCAAACAATGCCATGTCCTATAATTGACAGAGATATTGTTTATGTTGCTTTGAGCCAATCTTTGTATTGGTTCAGGCACATTTGTATTATAATCCCAGGAAAGGGAGATAGAGGAAGACAGAGGAACATATTATTTTAATGCAATAGTATGTTTCGTAGAAGCAGACACCTAAATCCCTGCTGTATCCCTGCCTGGTGGATTATTATGTTGATTTTATGCTGTGTCACAGGTCTCATCTCAGATTTATCACCCTACTGTCTTATTAACACTGTCTTCAAGTTTCATATCCCAAATGTCAGATGCTGTCTTGGTTGGAGAACTTTCCTGTCCTCTGTAGTAAGACAGAAACACACACACACACAAACACAAACACAGACAAACAGTAACAAATGGGTCACGTTGTAGAACCCCCTGCCTTTTGGCAGAAACATCAGCATCATATTCTCCCAATGTATTCCTGGAAAGGCAACACTATTCCACATAATAATCCTAACTCTACTTACTTTCATCCATCTGTAAAACAGAAATCCACATCCCATCCCAGAGCTAATGATTACAGTACATCTGATTCAGACAGCGTTGTAGAGACAGGGCTTTAATGTATTATGGCCAATTGTAAAGATATCCATGTGCACATACAGCTGGAACAGTGATAAGATTTGTTGATATGAATGGAAATGAAAGCGCCACAGCTTTTGGAGAGAGGAAGACGTCAGGGGGCCATATAGGAAGACATAATGACAGTAATAAGACTGTAGTCCAGGACCCAACAGGCTGTGTTAGTCTCAGTGTCCCTTGCTGTTTCCTCCCAGGTTGATACAGCCTCCTGCAGAGAGTGATGTATACCAGCAACACATGCAGTAGATTTGGCCAGAAACACAATTAAAGTTCCCATTTGTGTGTGGGTGCGTGCATGCATGTGAAACTCACTGAGGGAACATTGATGTGTAACTCAAGTGAGCATGATATTGTATCCCAGAGCAGGTTTGTACATGCTACACTTGCATGTGTCCATGTTTACTAGTGGAAGACACCAGGTGTGTATCCTTGTAGGGGGTCTGTGTGCAAAAAGGGGAATGTCAGGGGTGTTATAGTGTGGGCAGGTGGTTGATGCTTCTACTCTTCATAGACTCCTGCTGGGGAGAGACCATACACACTTGGACTGGTGTTAGACATAACACTGAGAGGGTAGATTAAGGTAGACAACATGAAATCACGTGGTACAGTGTGTGAAAACAGAACACAGAAGGGAGAAGCAGAGGGGGAGAAAGAGAGAGAGAGATACAGAGAGAGAGAGAGATGTCTCAAAAGATGGCCCATTGGCCTGGTGGCCTAGGGAGCAGAGTGTTTGGGGTTGGTCTGGGTATGAGAGATAAAGAGGAACAACATGAGGGTACGACTGAGAGACAGAGACTACGACCTCAGCTGATGCTGCACTGATTGTGTTGGCTTGGCCTTCTGAATCCCAATTACACATGCACACACACACACGCACACCAAATTGCATTGGGTTGGCCTGTTGAATTCCTGTCATAGACAGAAACAAGACAGAAATGAACAAATAGACAGAAATGTTGAACTTGTACATTAATGGCAAGTCTGACATATCATAGTTTACATAGACAGTGGAAGAATACCATAAATTATTACAGTTCATGTGCAAAGTAACAATCAATGGATAACCAATGGATAATACTAACCTTGTAAAAAAGTTTAAAAGTTATAAAATACATAATACGTTATACTGTAAATAAAGTCTTTATAGTATCAAATGTTTAATCATATCTATAATTGTAGCATTTTTATATGGATAGAGTATCCCGCCTTACAACAATAGAACACGATTGGGAGCCACTGAGCTCGATGATGAATTATCATTAGAGAGACTGCTAAGCATGGCCCCTGTGTTTTGTGCTCCAGCCCAAAGTTAAACCACGCTGAACTAACATGGACAGCTAGTTAGAGAAGAGAGAGTTGAATCACTGTCAGCCCACAGCCTGTTGGTTGTAGACAGGTATTATTCTTCACCTGGTCCTGGAACCTCAGCTGGCGTCTGACGGTTCTAAAAGAGCCTGATAGATTTCAGATTTCAGGAATCTGGGATAACTGTCCTTTTTCATCAGCTTGTATATCACTCTCTGTGCCTTCTCGAAGCAGCTCAGGGTCGGCTGAGACATGCTGTTTGTAATCTCCTGCCTGGTCTCACAGTCGATGTTTATCTGGAATTGAGTAATGAATGAAACATCGTCTTTGTGAAACCATTATGTTGGACAGAGAAAGGGGGAAATAGAGAGAAAGACTAAGAGACAGCTAGAGGGAGAGAGCTAGAGAGAGAAAATGAAAGAAAGAGAGAAAGAAAGAAATATTAAGTTACACCAATAGAGTTGTTCCATCTGATGTCTCTATGTACCTGTCTGGGGGCGTCGACCTGTACAAACTCTGTGTAGATCCTTTTGGCTGCTTCAGCCATCTCAGTGTTGGAGGTGATGGTCTTGTACTCCTCACAGGCCAGCCAGAACAAGATGTTCTCCTCGCTGTACTCTGTCTTCAGGAACTCTCTGAAGGCCAGCTGCCCTGCTATACAGTAGAGACAGAAAAAGGAGATGGTGTGAAATTAGAATTACAGACAGAATCACACTAACATTCATACAGGCAGGCACACACATGTGAGCATGGCCACTGCCCATGACCTGCAGGTTTAGAGAGAGAGTAGGCTGGCCCACAAAGTTGTCAAACTGGTTTAGTTTGAGTGAGTCCTTAAGTGACAGAGACTTATTAAAGGAATATGTTTGTTCAAGCACAACAACAGATGTTCTGGGTTTCCATTTTAAAATGGACTTCTACTGTTATTTTGCAACCTCCAATGCTGTTACAGTAAATTAACATACAACATAATAAGGGTGTTAAATGTACAATGCCAAAAAACATTAGTTGTTTTAGATGTGAGTGAGTCATTATTTTAGATGTCATATGGGAATAGTTGTCCTTTGTGTCCTGTAGCATACTGTAGCCTTCTCAAAATGCTTAGCTTGCTTATAGATCCGTGCAGGTGTGCCAATTGTTATTAGTCTTTTGGGAACACAAACAAACAGCAAACTGCGTGATCCAACATTACTCACACTAATTGCATTACATAAATCACAGCTTGAGAACTGACTTTAATCGACACAAGACAAAATTAGTGCAATGGCAGCCAGCTTGTCCCCCCTGTTCCAAGGACTTCAGGCTTACACTGGCACCACTTCTCTGCACTTGCTTTAGTAGGACTGTATAAACAGTATCAAACAACAGAATCAGTAGAGAGAGAGAGAGAGAGAGAGAGAGAGAGAGAGAGAGAGAGAGAGAGAGAGAGAGAGAGAGAGAGAGAGAGAGAGAGAGAGAGTAAAGAAGAGTACATTGTCTTACTTTTACACTCCAGAAGTTTTTTGAGGGACTGTCGCCATGACACGACTTCATCATTGGGGGGCTTGGGGACCCTACAGAAACAACAAAAAAGCCTAGAGACTCTTAATTTTTTGTTGTTGATGATGAATGGGATATTGGTGGTGATTATGATGATGTTCAAATGGTTTACATTTATAGAGAACATGATGTTGACTTACTTCCTGTCCATGCCCCTTTGCCTGATATTCGACCTAACATGAGAGATGGAGGATGGAAACAACTGATCTAAAATGAGAGAGAGACAGAGAAAGAAGAGAGAGAGAGAGACAGGGAGTGAAAGACGGGGGAGAGAGAGACAGAGAGAGAAACATAGAGAGAGACACGAAGAGAGAGACAGAGAAAGAGAGAGGCAACAGAGCACAGGAAGCCTGTCTAGTCAAAGATGTTTTTGTGCCAAAAAATGCAGAAGCAGAACAGCAACCGGACAGTTTCGCTATGAATTATGGGACGGAAAAAGAAAACCTCTAAACTTCAGCTGACAGAATCTGCTGATGTTTCAGAAGACACTGATCATCCATTATAATTATTGATTCATTAATAGATAACAAGAATTACTCCAAAATGAGTGACCAACAGTTTGCTATGGAAATAATGAGCATTCCCCATGTCAAAATAGTTTAAAACAATCAATAATCTCTAATGTTTTACCATTTATCAGTGAGCAGTGTTCTGTATCAGCCTCACGATCTATGAACTACTAATCACTTACAATGAAGCATAATTCCTTTGTACATAGAAATGCAAACAACAGGAGCATTCTGTTCAGTACAGAATGAAAGGAATGTGAAAGGAACGGTCACAACCCAAGGCTTTCTCAATTTCGCTATACAGGCAAAGAAAAGTATAAAGCTCATACTTACAATGTATGTATATGGTTATCAAAAATCTGTTCAAAATCCCTGAAAAGCTATATCCCTGAAAAGCAGTTTGTACTCCTGAAAAATTAGCACTGTTCGATATGCTCAACAACCTCTGATTTTTTTCCTACTTCTAGTTGGACTTCCCTATTCTATTCCCCCGTTTGCTATTCCCCTCTGGCTAAAACACACAAGTATCCACATGTTGGACTGGGAGGAGGATTGGCAGATGGGAGGGTTAAGAGGTGATTCAGAGATTTTACTGTTCATTTTGGAATTCCCAGGGTGGGAATCAAGGAAGCTTGAAGAATCAGAGAGAGATGTTTGACCCAGTTCAACGATAAACCATTTGCCCATCACTCTCCCATGAAGACAAGCAGCAGAGGAGAGGGGAAGAAGAAGGAAGAAAGGAAGGAGGGAGGGAGACAGAGGGGGACACAGACAGACACCGTCGTCCCCCAGTTACGAGGGCTATGAAAATGACTGAAGACAGAGCCACTGGCAGTGTAGTGAGCAAGGGGGGACGAGCGACAACTTCGGGGACAGACACAGCGGAGTGTCTCTACCTGTCCACCCCTCTCCCGTACCGACGGCTGATTTGTGAGCCCTCGATGAGACGCTGTTGGCCAGTCAGGAGAATGAGAATAGGTGCTGTAAAAACACTGCTGCTGTGACTGCTGCAGCTGGGAACCTGACTACGCAAACAAAACTTGTCAGATCTGAGCCTCTGTTTCATGATGCACAGCCTCTGTGCCATGTTCCACAATGTATGCAGGCATTTCTGTAGCCCAGCACTTACACACCTAATTCAACTAACCGTGGGCAATGTTTAAGACCATGTATTAGGTGGATAGTGTTGAATTAGGTATGTTACAAAAGCCTGTACACACATGCTGGCCTCCATGGTCATGATTGGCCATGCTTCTTCTGTGTGGTTTCCCGCGGCCTTTCCCTTGGTCTGTGTCCAGGAGTAGACATAAAACCCGGCTTAGCCCTTTTCCTATTTGTCATGTATTTGTCATGCATTAATTCACTCTGAACTAAGGCCATGGCTTTGCTGTACACAAGGGCAGGTGAAGGCCAGTTTATCCTTTGGGCTCAGTGCCTCTGCCAAGCTGAATGAAACAGACATTCATCTCCCAGCCAACCTCCCTCTATTCATCCATTCACAAGGTGAGAACACTCAGTCCTGTTGAGGCTTGTGATGAAATCATTTCTTGACCTTTATGTATTGACCTTCATCCCACCAGGGTATGTGATTGAGAGTACATTACTCATATACAACAATGACCAGGGGAAAGGTTGCAGTGGAAGGAGAGCAGAGATGTTGAGTAAAGGGGAAGGGTTGCACTGGAGATGAGAGGTGGGCCAGCTGGGAATGAATCAGGTACATGAGTGATAAATGATGCCTGTAAAATATACAACATCTACGCTCTTGAAGCAGACACCTGCAGTAGATAATGCATGTTTTACAACACTGCGTCAAGATACTCAAGATTTTTTAATGTGCTACAAAGATTTCACAAGTGTAAATGTAAACATAAAAAAATCCCTCAGTATCCTACACCTCCTTAGACACCTTAGGTAAACAGTGTGTAAACTTCTAGATATTTGCAGAGGCAATAGAGACTCCCTGAAGTAGTTTGGCTCAGCTCAACTCCTGATTTGAATAACCACCACTGCTCTCCATGCATACTGAATCAAACCTGTGGAGGACTTATTTATATAAGAAGAAAATAACATTCCACTGATTTTCAATCAAATCTCTCTATTCACTCAAATCCATTCTCTCTATTGGGAGAACATTTGAGATAGCGAAAGATGGAAAAACAGAGAGACAGAAAGAGATGGAGAGAGCGGATACCAACAAGAGATTTGAATATAATTATTATTTCTTCAAGGTCCAATGCAGCCGTTTTGATCTCAATATCAAATAATTTCTGGGTAACAATTAAATACCGTGCTGTGATTGTTTTCAATTAAAATGGTGAAAAAGAAACAAAAATAGCTTCTTACCAAAGAGCAATTTCTCAAGCAATAATTTTTCTAGGACTCTCTGGGAGTAGTCTGAGTGGGGAGGGGAAATGTTATTGGCAGAGAGGTTTGGAACTATCTTTCTTATTGGTCAATTAACTAATTTACCGCCTGGTGATGTCACCAGGCAGACCTAAACTGCATCCCACCAAAACAGGTTGAAATTTCAGGCAGTCTTTTCAAACAGCTCTTACACTAAAAGCGCATTATCACAATTTCACAGTATTATTCCAACCTCATAGTGTGGAAATATATATAAAACACAGGAAAAACATATTTTTGACTGCACTGGGACTTTAATTAACTTTTGTTATGACAGGAGAAACAGGACTGGGACATCCATATCTAATTAATCTGATTTCCATTTTCACATGGACTCATGGTGATTACCACCCCATACTGATTGGAGAGTTGATTAGCCAGCAGTCTTCCTCTTCTCTATCTTCTGTTTGCTCTGTGGCAACACTACTCCCTAATTACATAGCATTTGACCACCAGGCATACCGGGACAAATCTCTCTCTCTCTCTCTCTCTCTCTCTCTCTCTCTCTCTCTCTCTCTCTCTCTCTCTCTCTCACAGGGGCGGGCTGGCTGGCAAAGGGGCTGATTGCTCCTCGTCACCCCCCATCTCCCTCGGTGTGCTTAGGCCGAACAAATCCCTCAAAGAGGGCCAACACGGTGATGCAGAGGAACGTAGCCACGGGCCGAGTTTCAAGGAGGTTCTCGTTGCGACGAGGGGGCGCCGGCCACAGCCACAGTGCATGCATACACACAAAAACACAGACAGACAGACACACAGGCAGACAGACACACTCACCCACCCACGGCGATGTGCCTCGCTTGCTCTCGGAGCAGGCAGGGGGCACAACACACAACTCAAGGTGTGGCTCTCCATCAAACCATTCTGGGGGGGGGGGGGGGTAGATGTAGAGACTGAATAGTCCACGCGTGGGCGCTTGTTCTCCGGTACATTGACGGCCTGGCGGAGTACCTTTCTCCACTGTTTCAAACATTACCAATAGCGGAGGATGCATCTAACAGTCGATGCTCTACGTAAAGCTCTATCTCTCTTTTTCTCTCTCTCTCTTTCACTAAATGTCTCTCTCTCTGACCCACAGACACACTCATACATACACACTATGCATTTCTTTTTCATTTGGTGTACAATACAGTACCTGATTGTATGCATCGCCAAATCCCCAGCTGACATCCTATGACCAACATACCATCAGCCACTGTGGGGAGCTCTGTCTCTACTAGGCTTCTCTCCCTATCCTCCTCCTCTCTCTTCCCCTCCTCGTCCTCTGGCCTAGCACAGAGCTGCTGTGGCCGCTATTGCTCATGTTAAAAGCTCAGCTACCACTGCTTCATGGCCTTAGTGTTTGTCTCTCTGTTTCACTGGAAGGACACACCATATGGGCTAAGGCTACGTTGAATGCAGTTTGATGTACTCATTGTGTTCAACCACAAGTCATTTCCTTATTGTTTCCCTTATTCACACTCCTGATGCAGAGCAGCAATATTAATACTTAGAAAGTTATTACCTTTTCGCTGTCAGGGTTCCCATTTAATGTGTTTTTTGTCTGTCTGGTTTGCTGCTGCTGCTGTCTGGCTGTATGTATGTAATATGTAATCTGTCAGTCTCAGTGGGTCTGTGTTTATCCTCAATAACATCAGTCTGTCTGCAGGCTCACCACACAATAACACTTACATGCACAGCCACTGTACAATATCCCTATTCAACACAGTCTTTGCTGTTTATTTAGTTGTTCTCCGTAATCTCATTCAATCATTTCCGCGTTGTCTCCATGGTACTGTGCTGTTTGTTGCTACTTGGATCCCTGCCAAACTTTTAATTTTTTACTTTTAATAACCGTTTCATTAAAACTCTGCATTTAACATATTTACCAATGTCTTAGTTTTTCCTCGCTGAACTTTTTTCATTCAATTTTTTTTTACCCTAGATGCTTTATCTGGACATGGTTCTGCAGGACCGCCACCAGACAAAAAAAGCTAAGTAGTAACATTAATGCTATGCCATCTAATTGCAGTCGCTGTACTCATAATTTGCAGGAGAACTATCACCTTATGGTGAGGATAGCTGAGTTGAAAGCCCAGCTTCAGACACAATTGTTAGGCAAGGGTAATTTAAGTGTGGGAAAGGATGAAATAGCGTCTTTGCCACCAGTAAGTACAGATAGTAGTTTAAATCCCCCCGCACAGTCCCCGCAGCCGGACTATTTTTTCAAGGCTTCTGGAAAGAAATGCTGTCGGCATGCTCAAACGGTGTCTCCCATTCTGCCGACAGAAACTTTCAACCATTCTCTGCATTAAGCAACGAGTCGGAGACAGAGGCCGAGCCTTCTCAAGTCTCTCCTCCACCTGTTACGGGGTCTGAGTCGCCGAAGCATCCCACCCTTAGCTCTGACAAATTGAAAACCCTAGTCATTGGCGACTCAATTACCCCCAAGACTAGACTTAAAAAGAATAATCCAGCAATTATACATTGTTTACCAGGGGGCAGGGCTACCGACATAAAGGCTAATCTGAAGATGGTGCTGGCTGAGACTAAAACTGGCGAGTGTAAACTTGAGGGTGCATAACTATTTCCCCCCCCCCCCAAGGTCAATACTTTGTAGAGCCACCTTTTGCAGCAATTACAGATGCAAGTCTCTTGGGGTTTGTCTCTATAAGCTTGCCACATTTGCCACTGGGATTTTTGCTCATTCTTCAAGGCAAAACTGCTCCAGCTCCTTCAAGTTGGATGGGTTCCGCTGGTGTACAGCAATCTTTAAGTCATACCAAATATTCTCAATTGGATTGAGGTCTGAGCTTTGACTAGGCCATTCTAAGACATTTAAATGTTTCCCCTTAAACCACTTGAGTGTTGGTTTAGCAGTATGCATAGGGTCATTGTCCTGCTGGAAGGTGAACCTCCGTCCCAGTCTCAAATCTCTGGAAGACTGACACAGGTTTCCCTCAAGAATTTCCCTGTATTTAGCGCCATCCATTATTCCTTCCATTTTGACCAGTTTCCCAGTCCCTGCCGATGAAAAACATTACATTTACATTTTAGTCATTTAGCAGACGCTCTTATCCAGAGCGACTTACAATTAGTGAGTGCATACATCCCCACAGCATAATGCTGCCACCACCATGCTGTCACGATCGTTATATGGAGTAGACCAAGGCGCAGCGTGATGAACGAACATATTTATTTATATAATGAAGGCACGAACAAAACAACAAAACGAAAACGTGACGTCCTACGGTAAACACAACCCAAACGGAACAAGATCCCACAAACACGAATGGAAAACAGACTGTTTAAATATGGTTCCCAATCAGAGACAACCAGCCACAGCTGACACTCGTTGCCTCTGATTGAGAACCACACTGGCCAACATAGAAATAGAACACATAGACCTACAACACAGAACTAGAATACATATAATCTACACACCCTGGCTCAACATATAGAGTCCTCAGAGCCAGGGTGTGACAGTACCCCCCCCCAAAGGCGCGGACTGCGACCGCGCCTCAACTAGACAAACCAGGGGAGGGCTGGGTGGTTATTCCTCCTCGGAGGCGGTTCCGGCTCCGGGCTTGACCACCACCCTTCAATACTCCCCCCGTAGCGCCCCTGGTCCGGTCTGGCCCCGCTGGCTGGAGCTGGACTGGACATCGTAGGAGCGGATTGCTTCAGCTCCGGTGTGGAGCAGCTGACCGGTACCTGACCAGGCACCGGTGACCCAGGCACGGGCCGGACCGGGCTGACGATGCGCACCGTAGGCTTGGTGCGAGTGGCAGGAACAGGCCGGGCCGGGCTGGCGACGCGCACCGTAGGCTTGGTGCGAGTGGCAGGAACAGGCCGGGCCGGGCTGGCGACGCGCACCGTAGGCTTGGTGCGAGTGGCAGGAACAGGCCGGGCCGGGCTGGCAACGCGCACCGTAGGCTTGGTGCGAGTGGCAGGAACAGGCCGGGCTGGCGACGCGCACCGTAGGCTTGGTGCGGGGAGCAGGAACAGGCCGGGCCGGGCTGGCGACGCGCACCGTAGGCTTGGTGCGAGTGGCAGGAACAGGCCGGGCCGGGCTGGCGACGCGCACCGTAGGCTTGGTGCGAGTGGCAGGAACAGGCCGGGCCGGGCTGGCAACGCGCACCGTAGGCTTGGTGCGAGTGGCAGGAACAGGCCGGGCTGGCGACGCGCACCGTAGGCTTGGTGCGGGGAGCAGGAACAGGCCGGGCCGGGCTGGCGACGCGCACCGTAGGCTTGGTGCGAGTGGCAGGAACAGGCCGGGCCGGGCTGGCGACGCGCACCGTAGGCTTGGTGCGTGGAGCAGGAACAGGCCGGGCCGGGCTGGCGACACGCACCGTAGGCTTGGTGCAAGGGGCAGGAACAGGCGGGGCCGGGCTGTGGACACGGATAGGAGGCCTGGAGTGAAGAGCGGCCACAACCCGTCCTGGCTGAATGCCTACCTTCACACACTCTGTGTGAGGCATCCGCACAGGACGTACAGGGCTGTGTACCCGTACTGGCATAACAGCACGTGACACTGGCGCAGGATATCCGGGACTGAGGAGAGGCACTGGAGACCACGAGCGCTGAGCCGGCACACTCCGTCCTGGCTGCATGCCCACCTTCGCACGACACGTGCGGGGTGCTCGCACAGGACGTACCGGACTATGCCGGACCACTGGTGGCACAGTACGCAGCTCCGCATACCGCAGAACCTGCCCAGTCCCATGCTGCCATGCCTGAGTACGGGGAGTTGGCTCTGCTCTCCATCCAGGCTCCGCCAACCTGCCTTCTGGCCCCCCAAACCCGGTGGCCTCCTCTCCAAATCTCCCAAATCGCCCTGTGGCAGCCTCCTGCTGCCCAGTCTCCCATGCCGTGTGCCCCCCCCCTAAAATTTTTTTGGGGTTGCCTCTCGTCCGACCGACGACGACACTGTTTACGCCGTTGCTCCTCTCTACGTCGCCTCTCTACCGTCTCCCTCCATGGACGGCGATCCATCCCGGCCTGGATTTCCTCCCAGGTCCAGGACCCCTGCCCGTCCAAGATCTGCTCCCACGTCCAGGCTGCCTGCTCCTGGACACGCTGCTTGGTCCTGGTATGGTGGGATCTTCTGTCACGATCGTTATATGGAGTAGACCAAGGCGCAGCGTGATGAACGAACATATTTATTTATATAATGAAGGCACGAACAAAACAACAAAACGAAAACGTGACGTCCTACGGTTAACACAACCCAAACGGAACAAGATCCCACAAACACGAATGGAAAACAGACTGTTTAAATATGGTTCCCAATCAGAGACAACCAGCCACAGCTGACACTCGTTGCCTCTGATTGAGAACCACACTGGCCAACATAGAAATAGAACACATAGACCTACAACACAGAACTAGAATACATAGAATCTACACACCCTGGCTCAACATATAGAGTCCCCAGAGCCAGGGTGTGACACATGCTTCACTTTGGGGATGGTGTTCTCGGGGTGATGAGAGGTGTTGGGTTTGCGCCAGACATATCATTTTCCTTGATGGCCAAAAAGCTCAATTTTAGTCTCATCTGACCAGAGTACCTCCTTCCATATGTTTGGGGAGTCTCCCACATGGCTTTTGGCGAACACCAAACGTGTTTGCTTATTTATTTCTGTAAGCAATGGCTTTTTTCTGGCCACTCTTCCGTAAAGCCCAGCTCTGTGGAGTGTATGGCTTAAAGTGGTCCTATGGACAGATACTCCAATCTCCACTGTGGAGCTTTGCAGCTCCTTCAGGGTTAACTTTTGTCTCTTTGTTGCCTCTGATTAATGCCCTCCTTGCCTGGTCTGTGAGTTTTGGTGGGCAGCCCTCTCTTGGCAGGTTTGTTGTGGTGCCATATTCTTTCAATTTTTTTATAATGGATTTAATGGTGCTCCGTGGGATGTTCAGTGTTTCGGATATTTTTTTATAACCCAACCCTGATCTGTACTTCTTCACAACTTTGTCCCTGACCTGTTTGGAGAGCTCCTTGGTCTTCATGGTGCCGCTTGCTTGGTGGTGCCCCTTGCTTAGTGGTGTTGCAGACTCTGAGGCCTTTCAGAACAGGTGTAATATACTGAGATCATGTGACAGATCATGTGACACTTAGATTGCACACAGGTGGACTTTATTTAAGAAATTATGTGACCTCTGAAGGTAATTGGTTGCACCAGATCTTATTTGGGGGCTTCATAGCAAAGTAATTTTTTTCATTCCACTTCACCAATTTTGACTATTTTGTGTATGTCCATTACATGAAATGCAAATAAAAATCCATTTAAATTACAGGTTGTAATGCAACAAAATAGGAAAAACGCCAAGGGGGATGAATACTTTTGCAAGGCACTGTAACTGGCCCTCTTTCTAGGACTCCCCCACAAACAGGACCAAGCCTAGAGGAGTGAGCTGGAGGGGTGCTCTCATCTTACCTATCAACATAGAGGGCTCTAACTCCTCTAGCTCCACAATCAGATAGGGTTCAGGCCAGGCTGTTAGCCACTAGCACAGTCAGTGTAGTCAGCTCAACTTTCCCCATTGAGACCGTGTCTGTGCCTCAATCTTGGTTGGGCAAATCTAAACATGGCAGTGTTCGCTTTAGCAATCTCACTGGAATGAAGACCTCCTCCATTCCTGTCATTATTGAAAGAGATTGTGATAATATCTCACATTTCAAAATAGGACTACTTAATGTTAGATCCCTCACTTCCAAGGCAGTCATAGTCAATGAACTAATCACTGATCATAACCTTGATGTGATTGGCCTGACTGAAACATGGCTCAAGCCTGTTGTCATGACTGTTCACGAGAATCCAAATATGTCAGATCTGGTTTGCAATGAATAACTTCAATCAGAACCCCTCTCACCCGTAGAGGGGGAAGGAAAGCACTAGGGGGGTTAACAACTCACACACTGTCATAAATCAAGGGAAGAAGATCTCTCTCTCCCTCCTCAAGATTCACAAAAGGAATGTCTTTGTTTATTATTTCAAACGTAGAACATTGGGAATGGTCAGAGGATATCTATAGAACACTAATATCCTTTTGTTTGTTATTTTGTGATGTCATAAAAAATGTTATAAAGGAAATACTGTAACTTGGAAAGTATACCCACTGCATGTATGAAGTCTCCATATTATGCGTTGTGCATGTAATATGAAAAATGATTAAAGTGTTTTTGTTAAGAGAGGGATGTGATTTGAGAAGTTCTAAGAGATAATTGTTTTACATAACTTTGAACAGTGAGTAATCAATTATGTAGTTTTGTTCAGGACTACATGACAAGTTATCGGAGACCGGACAACTCCGAAGAAAGACAACAGTAGACGACTGTTGGAACCATTTTAAACAATAAGAGACTTACAAGCGTGCTGTGAAAAGGCCCAACCCCCTTCCCAGGCGGTCCGGTTCACCGAGAGATTCCCGGCAAACCAAGGCATTTCACGTAAATACATTCATGAATTCTTACTCAAAGCGGGTGGCGGGTCATATGCAAAGTATATGGGTACTGTAGGTGAGCGTAGTGTCTGAATGTATCAGGGTATTATTTCTCTGTCCCTCTCCATCTTTTCTTTTTAACAAGCAGCCATGTTGTTGTCATTCCGCTAGGGACCTGTTTTCTCCAGTCAATAACCGGTGCATGTTTATCCTGTGTTCCCATTTAATTAGCTAGTAAATAAATAATTAAACCAATTTGTGTAGAACTGAATCATAAGTAAGGCTCAGGTTTTTGCAGATGCAAGGAGGTTACGACTGTTCAGAATTATGATATGATACGAGGTTATGATAAAGAAGTTGACTGTTTATAGATGTGATAGGTAAATACCTTTTATAGTTTAATTTGGGAGATGGTAACTCTTTAAAGAACCTTTCTTGTGGTGCCCCAGATCCTAATGAGTTAATTTTTACATGATAATTTAAATCGGGTAACAATTAAACATAGTTAGTTAATTAGAAATAACAGTCTTCAGATTAATGTTAAAGTCACGACACTGTGTTAAATGAGGCCTCTCCTTCTGGTTACACTAATGATTATATCCCCCGCGCGTTCCACAAAGGTGGAGGTGTTGCTAACATTTACGACAGCAATTTTCAATTTACCCAAAAAAATAATGTCTACGTTTTTGTCTTTTGGGCTTCTATTCATGAAATGTTTGCAGCCTACTCAATCACTTTTTATAGCTACTGTTTACTTGTCTCCTGGGCCGTATACAGCGTTCCTCACTGAGTTCCCTGAATTCTTATCATACCTTGTAGTCATGGTAGATAATATTCTACTTTTTGGTGACTTCAATATGCACATGGAAAAGTCCACAGACCCACTCCAAAAGGCTTTCGGAGCCATCATCGACACAGTGGGTTTGTCCAACATGTCTCCGGACCTACGCATTGCAAAAGTCATCCCCTGGATCTAGTTTTGTCCTGTGGAATAAATATTGTGGAGCTAAACGTTTTTCCTCATAATCCTGGACTTTCGGACAACCATGTTATTATGTTTGCAATCGCAACAAATAATCTGCTCATACCCAAACCAAGCAATATCAAAAGCCGTGCTATAAATTCTCGGACAACCCAAAGATCCCTCGATGCCCTTCCAGACGTCGGAGTACAAAAATCAGTTAACCACCTAACTGAGGATCTAAATGTAACCTTGCGCAATACCCTAGATGCAGTCGCACCCCTTAAAACAAAAAACTGTTGTCACAAGAAACTGGCTCCCTGGTATACATTAAATACAGTACCCGAGCCCTGAAGCAAGCTTCCAGGAAATTGGAAAGGAAATGGCGCTCCACCAACTGGAAGTCGTCCGACTAGCTTGGAAAGACAGTCCTTGCAATATCGAAGAGCCCTCACTGCCACTCGATCAGACTACTTTCCAACCTAATTGAGGAGAATAAGAACAATCCAAAATGTATTTTTGATACTGTTGCAAAGCTAACAAAAAAGCAGCATTCCCCAAGAGAGGATGGCCTTTACTTCAGCAGTGATGAATTCATGAACTTCTTCAATGAAAAGATCATGATCATTAGAAAGCAAATTACAGACTCCTCTTTGAATCTGTGTATGTAAGGTTATGTATTTATTTTCTTAGTCAACCTTGTGTTCTTGAACGTAGCCCTGTTTCTTTGTTTTCTTGAACGTAGCCCTGTCTTTCATTTTCGTTCATTGATTTCACCTGTGTTTGTTACTCACCTGGTCTCATTAGCTCCTTATTTAGTTCAGTTCATTCTGTTTGTGCCTTGTGAGGTATTGTTCGTTTTGACTCTACTAAGCCTTTTCCTAGCTCGTTTGTGAGAACCAGTTATAGCCTTCAGTCCTAGTTTTTGATTTGCCTACCTGTGTATGACCATTGCCTGCCTGTGACCACGATTCCTGCCTTTTGTGAAGGCAAAATAAACACCTGCCGCGCTCTGCGCGTGAATCTACACCTTTTTCCTCCCTGAGTATTCATGACAGAATACCTCACCAAAAAACGGAATAGATTCAGCGGAGCTAGAGCGGTGCCTAACCCAGCAAGAGGAGTGTATGGAGGAAATCTGCCATCTTCTCCGCCAGCCTATCCCTACACCTCCGATGCCAGGTATCGTAACCCGTAGCCCTCCTTCAGTTATATCCATGCCTGGAAAGTATGACGGTTCACCTGGGAAATGTCAGGGATTTCTGATGCAATGCAGCTAATACATTGAGCACAATCCCACTAACTTTGCCACCGACAAGAGCAGGGTGGATTTTGATGTGTCTCTACTCACAGGCAAAGCCCAGGATTGGGCCACCGCCATATGGACTGCCAACAGCACAGAATTCGGATCCGAGACCCATTTCCATACCCTCTTCAAAGAGGTATTCGATCACTCTCCTTCCGGTCGCCTTATAGGTGACCTCCTCATAGAACTTCAACAAGGACGCAATTCAGCTACCGAGTGTGCCCTCAAGTTCATGGCTGCAGGGAGTGGATGGAGTGAGGCTGCTTTGCTTACGTCTACCGAAGAGGGCTCAGCAGGGAACTTCAGGTGGAGCTGGCCTGTAGAGGTGACCTTCAGGATTTAAATCAATACATTCGTATGTCCATCTCAATCGACCACCTTATCGCCGACCGTCGAAGAACTCTGCCACCCAGGAACCTGAAACCTTGTCTTTCCATGATTCCGTCATCCTGTCTGAGTTTTCCAGAGCCCATGCAGTTGGGCCATGCTCCTCTCCCGTGTATCGAATGTCAAAGGCGGATCCAAGAAGGGCTCTTGGATGGAGGGAAAGATCATCTACTCAGCCATTGCCCTGTTCACACCCCACAGAGAGATGAGAAGGGTCCCTCCGCTGCCATGCAGGTAGGCGTGTCCTTATTTCTAAATATCTCCCAGAAGCAATTATCTATCCCAGTATTGATAACCGCGAAGAGGGTTACTAAGTACGTAGAGGGCTTGATATATTTGGGAGCAGCAGGTAATTTTATCGATCAGCAGCTAGTACAAGAGCTTGACATTGATCAAACACCTGTCACCCCTTCCTTAAGGATTAATGCCCTGGACGGGCAACCATTGGGCAAGAGCTTCATTACGCACCTGACATAGAGCTTCACCCTCCAGATTAGAGTCTTCCACACCGAAACCATTCAACTCATGGAACTATCATCCCCCAAACAGCCACTCATCCTCGGACACCCCTGGCTTTGTCGTCACGACCATGCCCTCTCGTGGCGACAAGGTGAATTACTGTCCTGGTCTTCTACCTGCTTCACCAGTTGTCTCAGCCTACCCTGCAGAGCCACCACCATTGAGGACTCTGCCTCTGCAGTGCCACCCACTATACCATCTGAATAGGCCCAGTACAGCAATGTCTTCAGCAAAATCAAGGCCTCCACTCTGCCACCACATCGCCCAGTGGACTGTGCTATTGACTTACTCCCTGGAGTGTCCCCACCGACGGGCCGTGTTTACCCATGATCTATCCCGGAAAATGAGGCAATGGAGAACTACATTGATGAAGGACTCAAACGGTTTCATTCGTCCTTCTTCCCCGGCTGCATCCAGCTTCTTCTTCATTGGAAAAAAGGACGGTGGTCTCCGTCCATGTATTGATTACCGTTCCCTGAATGACGTCACGGTCAAGAACCGTTTCCCTCTTCCTCTGATCCCAGCGACCCTTGAACAAGTGGGTCGCGCCAACATCTATACAAAACTCGACCTGCGAAGTGCAGATAACCTTGCCTGTATACGTGAAGGCGACGAATGGAAGACAGCCTTTATCACCGCACGAGGGCACTACGAATACCTGGTCATGCCTTACTAACGCTCCCCGCCGTCTTCCAATCCTTTATGAATGAGGTTTTCCAGGATATGATCAACTGCTTTCTCATCGTCTATATTGATGACATCCTGATTTACTCCCACTCCCTGAAGGAACACATACAACATGTACAAAAGGTTATTCAAGGGCTCCTTGACCATAACCTTTACAGTGGGGAGAACAAGTATTTGATACACTGCCGATTTTGCAGGTTTTCCTACTTACAAAGCATGTAGAGGTCTGTACTTTTTATCATATGTACACTTCAACTGTGAGAGACGGAATCTATAAAAAAAATCCAGAACATCACATTGTATGATTTTTAAGTAATTCATTTGCATTTTATTGCATGACATAAGTATTTGATCACCTACCAACCAGTAAGAATTCCGTCTCTCACAGACCTGTTAGTTTTTCTTTAAGAAGCCCTCCTGTTCTCCACTCATTACCTGTATTAACTGCACCTGTTTGAACTCGTTACCTGTATAAAAGACACCTGTCCACACACTCAATCAAACAGACTCCAACCTCTCCACAATGGCCAAGACCAGAGAGCTGTGTAAGGACATCAGGGATAAAATTGTAGACCTGCACAAGGCTGGGATGGGCTACAGGACAATAGGCAAGCAGCTTGGTGAGAAGGCAACAACTGTTGGCGCAATTATTAGAAAATGGAAGAAGTTCAAGATGACGGTCAATCATCCTCGGTCTGGGGCTCCATGCAAGATCTCACCTCGTGGGGCATCAATGATCATGAGGAAGGTGAGGGATCAGCCCAGAACTACATGGCAGGACCAGGTCAATGACCTGAAGAGAGCTGGGACCACAGTCTCAAAGAAAACCATTAGTAACACACTACGCCGTCATGGATTAAAATCCTGCAGCGCACGCAAGGTCCCCCTGCTCAAGCCAGCGCATGTCCAGGCCCGTTTGAAGTTTGCCAATGACCATCTGGATGATCCAGAGGAGGAATGGGAGAAGGTCATGTGGTCTGATGAGACAAAAATAGAGCTTTTTGGTCTAAACTCCATTCACGGTGTTTGGAGGAAGAAGAAGGATGAGTACAACCCCAAGAACACCATCCCAACCGTGAAGCATGGAGGTGGAAACATCATTCTTTGGGGATACTTTTCTGCAAAGTGGACAGGACGACTGCACCGTATTGAGGGGAGGATGGATGGGGCCGTGTATCGCGAGATCTTGGCCAACAACCTCCTTCCCTCAGTAAGAGCATTGAAGATGGGTCGTGGCTGCGTCTTCCACTATGACAACGACCCAAAACACACAGCCAGGGCAACTAAGGAGTGGCTCCGTAAGAAGCATCTCAAGGTCCTGGAGTGGCCTAGCCAGTCTCCAGAACTGAACCCAATAGAAAATCTTTGGAGGGAGCTGAAAGTCCGTATTGCCCAGCGACAGCCCCGTAACCTGAAGGATCTGGAGAAGGTCTGTATGGAGGAGTGGGCCAAAATCCCTGCTGCAGTATGTGCAAACCTGGTCAAGACCTACAGGAAACGTATGATCTCTGTAACTGCAAACAAAGGTTTCTTTACCAAATATTAAGTTCTGCTTTTCTGATGTATCAAATACTTATGTCATGCAATAAAATGCAAATGAATTACTTAAAAATCATACAATGTGATTTTCAGGATTTTTTTTTCCGTCTCTCACAGTTGAAGTGTACCTATGATAAAAATTACAGACCTCTACATGCTTTGTAAGTAGGAAAACCTGCAAAATCGGCAGTGTATCAAATACTTGTTCTCCCCACAGTATGTGATGACTGAAAAGAGCACCTTCCATGTAACCTCTGTAAACTTCCTCGGTTTCGTACTGACACCTAGAGGGGTCAGCATGGATGAGAACAAAGTCATTGCCGTCAGTAACTGGCCCAAACCCACCACCGTTAAGGAACTCCAACTTTTCATTGGGTTCTCCAACTTCTATCGCCGGTTAATTCAGAACTTCAGTTCTACTGCCGCTCCCCTCACTGCCCTTACCAGCCATAAGACCCGGACCCTTCAATGGACTGATACTGCCCTGACTGCTTTTAACAACTTGAAAACGTCTCTTCACCTCAGCTCCTGTCATTCGCCAACATGATCCGACCCTTCCTTTCACCCTGGAGGTGGATGCCTCCGAAGTAGGAGTAGGAGCCATACTCTCTCAGCGGGTGGGAACACCTCCAAAATCCCTGTGCCTTCTTCTCCAGGGAGTTATCCGCTGCTGAGAGGGATTATGATGTGGGGAACAGACAACTCCTCGCCATCAAGCTGGCCCTCGAGGAGTGGAGCCACTGGTTGGAGGGTGCACAACATCCCTTTCTCATCCTAACAGATCATCGTAATCTGGAATATATCAGAGGGGCCAAGAGGTTCAACTCCAGACAAGCCCGATGGGCTCTCTTCTTCACAAACTTCCAATTTCATGTTACTTACATCCCTGGAAAGAAAAACTTAAAAGCTGATGCTCTCTCCCGCCGGTTTGACCTTCCGACCAGTAACTCAGACCCTACACCCATTCTTCCTTCCTCTTGCATTATGGGACCGGTACAGTGGGAGGCTCACTCTGATATACAAGAAGCCCTAACCTTAG
The DNA here is from genome assembly GCF_964263955.1 of Coregonus lavaretus. Classification (NCBI taxonomy): domain Eukaryota; kingdom Metazoa; phylum Chordata; class Actinopteri; order Salmoniformes; family Salmonidae; genus Coregonus; species Coregonus lavaretus. The sequence goes on along the minus strand of NC_140008.1, from coordinate 31,841,367 downwards.
ACCCGGATCCTCCTGAGACACCAGCTGGGAAGAGTTACCTACCAGCAGCTGTTAGACCCCAACTGATGCAATGGTGTCACACGTCCTTGGGGTCAGGACATCCGGGCATTACACGAACCATGAACTTCTAGCCCGTGAGTTCTGGTGGTCCTCACTGGCATCTGACATAAGGGATTACGTACTCTCCTGTCCAGTCTGCATCCAAACCAAAAGCCCTCGTCATCTCCCTTCCGGTAAGCTTCAACCTTTGCCAATCCCTCACAGACCCTTGTCCCACATAGCTGCTGACTTCATCACAGACCTTCCTGAATCCTCTGGTAACACCACCATCCTTGTCATAGTAGGCCGTTTTTCAGAAATGTGTCGTCTGTTTCCTCTTCCTCATTTACCTAACGCCATGGAATTGGCTGAGTGTTCCTGCAGGTGTTCCGTCTGTATGGGATTCCGGAGGACATCGTCCCTGACCGTGGGCCCCAGTTTGTCTCCCGGGTGTGGCGAACCTTCTATGAATGACTGGGGGTCGTCCTCAGCCTCTCCTCCAGGTACCATCCACAGACCAACGGGCAGACAAAATACCTGAACCAAGAAATAGGGAAGTACCTCCGGATAGGGAGTACCTCTGTTCTGCCTCTCCACACAACTGGAGTCGGTATATGGCCTGGGCCGAATACGCTCAGAACTCACTCATGCATTCATCCCTTCATCTTACTCCGTTTCAGTGTGTACTTGGTTACCAACCCCCCATGTTTCCCTGGGAGGCGGAGCCTGGTACTGTCCCAGCTGTCGACGACTGGTTTCTGCATAGTGAGCGGGTATGGGAGACTGCTCACCGGCATCTGCAGGAAGCCTCTGATACCCAGAAACGCTTTGCCGACAGACGCCGCCAACCTACGCAACTCTGTCACCCCAGACAGCGTGTGTGGCTCTCTACCAGAGACATCCGGCTCCGCCTCCCCTGCAAAAAAAGGGGTTCTGTAAGGTTCTGTATTTATTTCCTTAGTTAACCTTCTGTTCTTGACCATAGCCCTGTTTCTTTGTGTTCTTGAACGTAGCCCTGTCTTTCATTTTTGTTCATTGATTTCACCTGTGTTTGTTACTTACCTGGTCCCATTAGCTCCTTATGTAGTCCAGTTCATTCTGTTTGTGCCTTTTGAGGTATTGTTCGTTTTGACTCTACTAAGCCTTTTCCTAGCTCGTTTGTGAGAACCAGTTATAGTCTTCCTTCCTAGTTTTTGATTCTCCTGCCTGTTTGCCTACCTGTGAATGACCATTGCCTGCCTGTGACCACGATTCCTGCCTTTTGCGAAGGCGAAATAAACACCTGCCACGCTCTGCTCGTAAATCTACACCTTTTTCTCCCTGAGTATTCATTACAGCGTATTTCTCCAAAGCTCAGTTGTACTGAGTCTGCACAGAACTGCCAGTTCCTAGGATTAATGGAGACACTCAAGTTTTTTAAATCCTGTATCTCTCGACACATTCATGAACATAGTCAAGGCCTTTAACATTTAAACACGTACCAACAAATGGGTGTGATCATTCTACAGTGGTCCCTGCAGCGTACGCTCAAACCGGTGTGATTAGAATGCTTATTTAGAATGTCCAGTTTCAATTTATGTAACAGTCAGCATTTGAGCTAGAAGCACTTTTTTTTCACAGAAACATTTTGCACAAACACAGTCCTTACAAAGTTATGTCCTGAATGTGACCAGTTTATTTTGGGATGCAATATTCAGACATTCACAGAAGTAGCGATAGCATACACAATCATCCAAACCGGAGACTGTAGGCTACATTAGTCCTAGTGCTAACTGAGGAAAGATTAACGTAACACAAGCAGTCACATTTAGATATCTCTTAGCTGACAGAAACCACAATATGAATTAGCTAATAGAAATTACTATTTGTAATTCATCACATCACGGGTGAGCTCCAAATTGATCGAAATAATTGAGTAAAACACTTTCTTGAAATCGAAAGTAATCTGACAAAGGGTAGTTTGTGCGCGCCGCCATGTTTGTTTTTTCGTGTCAACCAAAGATGGTAAGCGGAGACAAGATGAGTTCCCACATATGCTGAGCACTTGTTGGCTACTTTCCCTTCACTCTGCCGTCCGACTCATCCCAACCCATCTCATTTGGGTTGAGGTCGGGGGATTGTGGAGGTCAGGTCATGTGATGCAGCACTCCATCACTCTCCTTCTTGGTAAAATAGCCCTTACACAGCCTGGAGGTGTGTTGGGTCATTGTCCTTTTGAAAAACAAATGATAGTCCCACTAAGCCCAAAGCAGATGTGATGGCGTGTCGCTGCAGAATGCTGTGGTAGCCATGCTGGTTAAGTGTGCCTTTAATTCTAAATTAATCACAGACCGTGTCACCAGCAAAGCACCCCCACACCATAACACCTCCTCCTCCATGCTTTACGGTGGGAAATACACATGCGGAGATCATCCGTTCACCAACACCGCATCTCACAAAGACACAGTGGTTGGAACCAAAAATCTCAAATTTGGACTCCAGACCAAAGTAAAAAATTCCACTGGTCTAATGTCCATTGCTCGTGTATCTTGGCCCAAGCCGGGCTCTTCTTCTTATTGGTGTCCTTTTAGTAGTGGTTTCTTTGCAGCAATTTGACTATGAAGGCCTGATTCACACAGTCCCCTCTGAACAGTTGATGTTGAGATGTTTCTGTTACTTGAACTCTGTGAAGCATTTATTTGGGCTGCAATTTCTGAGGCTGGTAACTCGACTGAACTTATCCTCTGCAGCAGAGGTAACTCTGGGTCTTTTATTCCTGTCACGGTCATCATGAGAGCCAGTTTCATCAAAGCGCTTAAAGGTATTGAAATGTTCCGTATTGACTAAACTTCTTGTCTTAAAGTAATGTTGGACTGTCATTTCTCTTTGTTTATTTGAGCTGTTCTTGCCATAACATGGACATCCTCTTTTACCAAATAGGGCTTTCTTCTGTATACCCCCTACCTTGTCACAACACAACTGATTGGCTCAAACACATTAAGAAGGAAAGAAATTCCACAAATTAACTTTTAAGAAGGCACACCTTATAATGAAAATGCATTCCAGGTGACTACCTCATGTAGCTGGTTGAGAGAATGCCAAGAGTGTGCAAAGCTGTCACCAAGGCAAAGGGTGGCTACTTTGAAGAATCTCAAATATAAAATATATTTTGATTTGTTTAACACTTTTCTAGTTACTACATGATTCCAGATGTGTTATTTCATAGTTTTGATGTCTTCACTATTATTCTACAATGTAGAAAATAGTAAAAATAAAGAAAAACCCTTGAATAAGTAGGCGTGTCCAAACTTTTGTCTGGTACTGTACATTCATACTGTATGCTACAGTAGAAACGAGAACACGATATACAGAAAATAAGGCACTTATTTTTATAGGAACACACACGTCCAAAGTTGTTATTTGTAAGGAAGGCAATGCGAGCGCCAGTCAGAAAATGTGCAAGACTGTGCAAATGTCTGCATACTTGATGTGCGGAAAAATGGGGAAGGGCTCTCCTCGAAGAGGGAAGTTTGTCCGGCTCAGTAAATCCTCAAACATAAATTGTCCGCAACACTGAAATGGGCTACTTCTATGTTAATTAATGAGGAGGCTGAACACACCTCAATTCAAACTGTTGTTAGAAAATACAACTTGTTAGAAAATAATTGGAAATTGACTAGTTGAAACATAGCCTATAGATAATTAGCAGGCAGTGCGTGTCAACTGTCCTGTTGCGTAACAGTGAGTGCATTCTGACATCACGTGCATGAAACAACTCACGCCAGGGTGACCGTTAGAGATATTTGGAACTCACATGTGAAAAGGTTAAGTCTTTACTGAACACATCTCTTCAGTAGGTCCTATGATTGAGTGTAGTCTGGCCCAGGGGTGCGAAGGTGACTGGCAAGGCACTTGAATGACGAACTGCCCTTGCTGTCTCTGCCTGGCCGGCTCTCCTCTCTCCACTGGGATTCTCTGCCTCTGACCCTATTATAGGGGCTGAGTCACTGGCTTACTAGTGCTCTTCCATGCCGTCCCTAGGAGGGGTGCGTCACATCGTGCCAGGCTTTTTTGCGCTATACTCAACTTGAGTGGCTTGAGTCTCTCCGGTCTTGTGCCCCCTCGGGCTTGTGCGGTGGAGGAGATCTTCGTGGGCTTTACTCAGCCTTGTCTCAGGGTAGTAAGTTGGTGGTCTGTTGATATCCCTCTAGTGGTGTGGGGGCAGTCCTTTGGCAAAGTGGGTGGGGTTATATCCTGACTGGTTGGCCCTGTATGGGGGTATCGTTGGACGGGGCCACAGTGTCCCCCGACCCTCCCCGTCTAAGCCTCCGGTATCTATGCTGCAATAGTCTATGTGCCGGGGGGCTAGGGTCAGTATGTTACTGTATATCTGGTGTAATTCTCCTGTCTTATCTGCTGTCCTGTGTGAATTTAAATTCTCTCTCTCTCTCTCTCTCTCTCTCTCTCTCTCTCTCTCTCTCTCTCTCTCTCTCTCTCTCTCTCTCTCTCTCTCTCTCTCTCTCTCTCTCTCTCTCTCTCTCTCTCTCTCTCTCTCTCTCTCTCTCTCTCTCTCTCTCTCTCTCTCTCTCTCTCTCTCTCCTGCTGTGTCAACCTCTGAATGCTCAGCTATGAAAAGCCAACTGACATTTACTCCTGAGGTGCTGACCTGTGATTATTATTTGACCCTGCTGGTCATCTATAAACGTTTATATATCTTGATGAACAATCTGGCCTTAATGGCCATGTACTCTTATAATCTCCACCCGGCACAGCCAGAAGAGGACTGGCCACCCCTCAGAGCCTTGTTCCTCTCTAGGTTTCTTCCTAGGTTCCTGCCTTTCTAGGGATATTTTATTTTCTTCTTCTACATCTGCATTGCTTGCTGTTTGGGGTTTTAGGCTGGTTTTCTGCTGATGTAAAAAGGGCTTTATAAAAACATGTGATTGATTGATTCTCACCACACACCAACAGAAGGGGTACCATTGTGCCAGACATATTTACGGACACGAATGAGAAAAATGAAAAGTATTTTACAATTTCACATCACAAGCCACCAGACATTAATAAACACAGTCGTTTCCCAATGACTAAATTACAGTGTTTTGGTTTCAGCTGCGAGAGAGAGAGACCCACACAGACACACACAGAGAGAGAGAATGTCCTGCAATCTGACTATGTCCTCTCCTCCTCTCCTTTCCTGCCTGCTGCCTGAAGATTCAGATCAAGTTCTGGTAATTATCCTCTGATTGAGTATTCATAAATGATTAGACCATTGTTTGTTCTTTAATTATGCACATTTCAACTAATTACATTGGCTCTAATGGAGGCCACCAGTTGTTATAAGCTGTGGAATGGTACAATTAGCTGCCAGTTTATCTAATGGAGCCATGTGTAAATATTAGTCTGTATGGTATAGTTTGTATAGTTTATGTTGGAGCAGCCATTACTTCCGTCCTCCTCACTGAAGCTTACTAGAAATAGGAAGTCATTCTCTGTGTGATGAATGTCTGGGAGGAAGAGGATGGGCAGAAACTCTTCATCAACAAGATTAACTCCATTAACATTCCACGTTATGAAGAACGTGAGTAATAAGCAACGGATGTGGAAAGAATGAACGTCTAATGGGCTATTTTATCCTGAAGTAAAAGCAGCAACACAAATTCTGAAGGGCTCTCTAAACGTTGGGTCCCGCTTTAAATGAAGTTCAGCTTATAGAAGCTTCATAATGCCTTCATAAACACTACATAAATGTGCTATAAAGTATCTGTAACCCTATGTCATGAGGTTTATAAAGGGTTCATAGATATGGCATAACTGTGTGACATAATCACCTATGTCAAATGTTACATAACCCACTGTTGAATATGATATAAACGTGCTTTATAAATGGTGACATTTTGGGTCAAAGGATTGGAATACAGTCTAAAGTGATGTCATTTTAGTCACAATACACCTAATCTCATTCCCAGACACTTCCGGCCAACTTGGCCTTCATTAGGTAGGGTTAGGTTTAAAATCACATTTTTTGAAGATAACTTGTAGGAATGGGCAGGGATTAGACATAATTATGACTTTTTTTAACTAGTGACGATGACAAATACTTTACTCAGTAAGGTCTCTCCTATAGAATTATGTGGTCACTCCCACTAAGACCAACTTTGAATAGTTGATATCCCAGGCTTATATGTGCTGTGTGTGCACAGCACATACAGTTGAAGTTGGAGGTTTACGTACACCTTAGCCAAATACATTTAAACTCAGTTTTTCACAATTCCTGACATTTAATCCTATTAAAAATCCCCTGTCTTAGGTCAGTTAGGATCACCACTTTATTTTAAGAATGTGAAATGTCAGAATAATAGTAGAGAGAATTATTTCTTTCAGCTTTTATTTCTTTCATCACATTCCCAGTGCATCAGAAGTTTACATACACTCAATTAGTATTTGGTAGCATTGCCTTTAAATTGTTTAACTTGGGTCAAACGTTTCGGGTAGCCTTCCACAAGCTTCCCACAGTAAGTTGGGTGAATTTTGGCCGATTCCATCTGACAGAGCTAGTGTAACTGAGTCAGGTTTGTAGGCCTCCTTTCTCGCACACGCTTTTTCAGTTCTGCTCACAAATGTTCTATAAGATTGAGGTCAGGGCTTTGTGATGGCCACTCCAATACCTTGACTTTGTTGTTCTTAAGCCATTTTGCCACAACTTCGGAAGTATGCTTGGAGTCATTGTCCATTTGGAAGACCCATTTACGACCAAGCTTTAAATTCCTGACTGATGTCTTGAGATGTTGCTTCAATATATCCACATAATTTTCCATCCTCATGATGCCATCTATTTTGTGAAGTACACCAGGCCCTCCTGCAGCAAAGCACCCCCACAGCATGACGCTGCCACCCCCGTGCTTCACGGTTGGGATGGTGTTCTTCGGCTTGCAAGCATCCCCCTTTTTCCTCCAAGCATAACAATGGTCATTATGGCCAAACAGTTCTATTTTTGGTTCATTAGACCTTCTCCAAAAAGTACGATCTTTGTCCCCATGTGCAGTTGCAAACCGTTGTCTGGCTTTTTATGGCGGTTTCTGAGCAGTGGCTTCTTCCTTGCTGAGCGGCCTTTCAGGTTATGTCGATATATGACTCGCTTTTACTGTGGATATAGATACTTTTGTACCTGTTTCCTCCAGCATCTTCACAAGGTCCTTTGCTGTTGCTCTGGGATTTATTTTTGCACCAAAGTATGTTCATCTCTAGGAGACAGAACACGTCTCCTTCCTGAGCAGTATGACAGCTGCGTGGTTCCATGGTGTTTATACTTGCATACTATTGTTTGTACAGATGAACGTGGTACCTTCAGGCATTTGGAAATTGCTCCCAAGGATGAACCAGACTTGTGGAGGTCTCCAATTTTTTTCTGAGGTTTTGGCTGATTTCTTTTTATTTTCCCATGATGTCAAGCAAAGAGGCACTGAGTTTGAAGGTAGGCCTTGAAATACATCCACAGGTACACCACCAATTGACTCAAATGATGTCAATTAGCCTATCAGAAGCTTCTAAAGCCATGACATAATTTTCTGGAATTTTCCAAGCTGTTTAAAGGCACAGTCAACTTAGTGTATGTAAACTTCATGTCCCACTGGAATTGTGATACAGTGAATTATAAGTGAAATAATCTGTCTGTGTCACGTTCGTTGAAGGACGGGTCAGACCAAGGCGCAGCGTGATATACGTACATGTTTATTTACTGATAAACACCACGACAAAACAACAAATGAAACGAAACGTGAAGTCCAAGGTAGCACACACAACATACCTTACACAGAACCAGATCCCACAACTCAATAGTGACCATAGGCTGCCTAAGTATGGTCCCCAATCAGAGACAACGAGCGACAGCTGCCTCTGATTGGGAACCACACCGGCCAACATAGAAATACACATACTAGATAATAAACATAGAAAACGCACAACAAAGAATATACACACCCTGACTCAACATTTAAGCGTCCCCTGAGTCAGGGCGTGACAGTCTGTAAACAATAGTTGGAAAGATTACTTGTGTCATGCACAAAGTAGATGTCCTAACCGACTTGCCAAAACTATCGTTTGTTAGCAAAAAATGTGTGGAGTGGTTGAAAAACGAGTTTTAATGACTCCAACCTAAGTGTGTGTATGTAAACTTCCGACTTCAACTGTATAAGCCCCCAAACTCAACCTAAATACATTGAAAGTGTCTTTCTTCTGGAAGCAAGTTACATGTTCCTCAGCACACAAACATGCACACAACAAAAACGAGCTATACCATGCAGTGTTGGGCCCATCAGGCCTTTGACACATTCACCCACTCCCCCACTGAAAGATCAGCCACAAAAGGTTGGCACCAATGTAACAGGTTGTAATCAATCCCTGGTCTGCAGCATGGGAACAGAAGAGGAAAACCTGCTGCGGCAATGTCAGGTTGGACTACTCCAAATCATCGTGGCTCTGACACACACAAAAGCTTTGCAGGTCCATCAACCCATTTAAAAACAGTACCTCTCACACCCTACAGTAACCTGTGGATCATGAGAGAACCTTCATAAATCAGCAGAACGTTAAAAACCTATTTATTTACACTTTATATAGTATCCTGTAATACCTAGTTTGAAGTGAGACACCTTTGGTTATTCATAACACATCCATAAAGACTACATATCGCATGACGCTGTATTTAATTTAAAGTCAGGCCCCTTTAGTCACTTATAACACATACATAAATGCCTTGTACCATATGACGCTGTACTTACTATGAAGTCAAACACCTTTGGTCATTCATAACAAATACATAAAGGCTTAATGATGTAAACACAAACGTATTAACACTTAGGGAATTGTCACTAACAGCTAAAACAAATGAACATTAAAGACATGTTTAAACAATACATTTCCTTTTATTTGTACATTTTTAAAACAATACACATACATTAAGTTTCAAAAAAGTCCAGCAATACAAATACAGTGAACATTACAAAGGAATGTGAATAGTGTAGCTTGTCCCTAAACTGGCAGACGAATGGTTCTTTCCTCTCTGCCTGCTGGAGGTACTGCATGTTGGTTCTAACCTTAAAAGTAACAACAAAGAAAGTTAGCAGGTCTGTTAGGAAATGCCTTTGTCACACCATATGGTTAAGGGCATTTCTGTGCTGTGCCAGAAACTGTAAATGGGAAGATGGGAAACTCCATTCAATTCGTGTTATTATAATTCTCTTTCATTTACAAATCTCATGATGTGACTATGAGACATGGATGTATATAAGGGGATTTTTATTTAGCTGAGCCTGCTAGCTAGCAAATTTCGACTAGCTAGCAATTGCTGTGAAGTCACCGAAATTATTTGAAATAACGACTGAGGTAGCTACAGTATAATCTAACTCAACACTTAACTACTACAAAATAATTTAAATTACAATATATAAAGGTTTACTTACTTGTTTTTCGCTGTCCGGTGGCACCACCATTGGGCATTTGATTTGCGAACTCATTACATGATCAATGTCTCGTCACCAACACTAAAAGCGTACTTCCAAGTGCCCCACGTAATAGTATAAAGTGTCAACAACCTGTATTTATTAATGATATATGAAAAATAATTGTCTAAACATTAACAATTATTCATATTTGTCCATATTTAAGTGACATTTCATTAAGTTTGGGTTTTAAAACATGTTCCAAGGTCATTTACAGTGGTGTGAAAAAGTGTTTGCCCCCTTCCTGATTTGTTATTTGTTTGCATGTTTGTCACACTTAAATGTTTCAGATCATCAAACAAATTTAAATATTAGTCAAAGATAACACAAGTAAACACAAAATGCAGTTTTGAAATGAAGGTTGTTATTATTAAGGGTAAACAAAATCCAAACCTACATGGTCCTGTGTGAAAAAGTGTTTGCCCCCCCTGTTATAACACAACTCAACTGTGGTTTATCACACCTGAGTTCAATTCCTCTAGCCACACCCCGGCCTGATTACTGCCACACCTGTTCTCAATCAAGGAATCACTTAAATAGGACCTGCCTGACAAAGAAGTAGACCAAAAGATCCTCAAAAGCTAAACATCATACCGAGATCCAATGAAATTCAGGAACAAATGAGAAAGAACGTAATTGAGATCCATCAGTCTGGAAAAAGTTATAAAGCCATTTCTAAAGCTTTGGGACTCCAGCGAACCACAGTGAGAGCCATTATCCACAAATGGAGAAAACATGGAACAGTGGTGAACCTTCCCAGGAGTGGCCGGCCGACCAAAATTACCCCAAGAGCGCAGCGACAACTCATCCAAGAGGTCACAAAAGACCCCACAACAACATCCAAAGAGCTGCAGGCCTCACTTGCCTCAGTTAAGGTCAGTGTTCATGACTCCACCATAAGAAAGAGACTGGGCAAAAATGGCCTGCATGGCAGAGTTCCAAGACAAAAACCACTGCTGAGCAAAAATAACATTAAGGCTTGTCTCATTTTTGCCAGAAAACATCTTGATGATCCCCAAGACCTTTGGAAAAATACTATGTGGACTGACGAGACAAAAGTTGAACTTTTTGGAAGGTGTGTGTCCCATTACATCTGGTGTAAAAGTAACACCGCATTTCAGAAAAAGAACATCATACCAACAGCAAAAAATGGTGGTGGTAGTGTGATGGTCTGGGCCTGTTTTGCTGCTTCAGGACCTTGAAGACTTGCTGTGATAAATGGAACCATGAATTCTGCTGTCTACCAAAAAATCCTGAAGGAGGATGTCCTGCCATCTGTTCGTGACCTCAAGCTGAAGCGAACTTGAGTGCTGCAGCAGGACAATGATCCAAAACACACCAGCAAGTCCACCTCTGAATGGCTGAAGAAAAACAAGATGAAGACTTTGGAGTGGCCTAGTCAAAGTCCTGACCTGAATCCTATTGAGATGCTGTGGCATGACCTTAAAAAGGCAGTTCATGCTCGAAAACCCTCCAATGTGGCTGAATTACAACAATTCTGCAAAGATGAGTGGGCCAAAATTCCTCCACAGCGCTGTAAAAGACTCACTGCAAGTTATCGCAAACGCTTGATTGCAGTTGTTGCTGCTAAGGGTGGCCCAACCAGGTATTAGGTTGTAGGGGGCAATCACTTTTTCACACAGGGCCATGTGGGTTTGGATTTTGATTTCCCTTAATAATAACAACCTTCATTTCAAAACTGCATTTTGTGTTTACTTGTGTTTTCTTTGACTAATATTTAAATTTGTTTGATGATCTGAAACATTTAAGTGTGACAAACATGCAAAAATTAAGAAATCAGGAAGGGGGCAAACACTTTTTCACACCACTGCAAATGCCCCCAATGCGAATCACTGTATATGAAACACATAATCATCACGTGCGATTACTGCATTACAGAAAACCCTCTAACCAAACAACAGTGCAGGGCATGCTCATTGAATTAACCTCTTAAGGATCGGACCCTGTTTTACAATTTTTGCCTAAAATGACATACCCAAATCTAACTGCCTGTAGCTCAGGACCTGAAGCAAGGACATGCATATTCTTGATAACATTTGAAAGGAAACACTTTGAAGTTTGTGGAAATGTGAAATTAATGTAGGAGAATAACACATTAGATTTGGTAAAAGATAATACAAACCAAAAAACATGCATATATATATTTTTTTTTTCATCATCTTTGAAATGCAAGAGAAAGGCCACAATATAATATTGCAGTTTAGGCGCAATTTAGATTTTGGCCACTAGATGGCAGCAGTGTGTGTGCAAAGTTTCATATTGATCCAGTGAAGCGTTGCAATACTGGACTATTTTGTATCAAGTCTGCCCAAATGTGCCAAATTGGTCAATTGATACAAGTAAACTCAGCAAAACAAGAAACGTCCTCTCACTGTCAACCGTGTTTATTTTCAGCAAACTTAACATGTGTAAATATTTGTATGAATATAACAAGATTCAACAACTAAGACATAAACTGAACATGTTCCACAGACATGTGACTAACATAAATTGAATAATGTGTCCCTGAACAAAGGGGGGGTCAAAATCAAAAGTAACAGTCAGTATCTGGTGTGGCCACCAGCTGCATTAAGTACTGCAGTGCATCTCCTCCTCATGGACTGCACCAGATTTGCCAGTTCTTGCTGTGAGATGTTACCCCACTCTTCCACCAAGGCACCTGCAAGTTCCCAGACATTTCTGTGGGGAATGGCCCTAGCCCTCACCCTCCGATCCAACAGGTCCCAGACGCGCTCAATGGGATTGAGATCTAGGCTCTTCGCTGGCCATGGCGGAACACTGACATTCCTGTCTTGCAGGAAATCACGCACAGAACGAGCAGTATGGCTGGTGGCATTGTCATGCTGGAGGGTCATGTCAGGATGAGCCTGCAGGAAGGGTACCACATGAGGAAGGAGGATGTATTCCCTGTAACACACAGCGTTGAGATTGCCTGCAATGACAACAAGCTCAGTCCGATGACGCTGTGACACACCGCCCCAGAACATGACGGACCCTCCACCTCCAAATTGATCCCGCTCCAGAGTACAGGCCTCGGTGTAATGCTCATTCCTTCGACAATAAACGTGTATCCGACCATCATCCCTGGTGAGACAAAACCGCGACTCGTCAGTGAAGAGCACTTTTTGCCAGTCCTGTCTGGTCCAGCGACAGTGGGTTTGTGCCCATAGAAGATGTTGTTGCCGGTGATGTCTGGTGAGGACCTGCCTTACAACAGGCCTACAAGCCCTCTCAGCCTATTGCGGACAGTCTGAACACTGATGGAGGGATTGTGCGTTCCTGGTGTAACTCGGGCAGTTGTTGTTGCCATCCTGTACCTGTCCCGCAGGCGTGATGTTCGGATGTACCGATCCTGTGCAGGTGTTGTTACACGTGGTCTGCTACTGCGAGGACGATCAGCTGTCCGTCCTGTCTCCCTGTAGCGCTGTCCTAGGCGTCTCACAGTACAGACATTTTTTGCCCTGGCCACATCTGCAGTCCTAATGCCTCCTTGCAGCATGCCTAAAGCACGTGCACGCAGATGAGCAGGGACCCTGGGCATCTTTCTTTTGGTGTTTTTCAGAGTCAATAGAAAGGCCTCTTTAGTGTCCTAAGTTTTCATAACTGTGACCTTAATTGCCTACCGTCTGT